>NW_019440208.1:0-438 GCF_002814215.2 Seriola lalandi dorsalis
TAAGTGGAAAACTGAACAGCTGTGGACCGGAGGATTTTTTAATTATGGGTGGGGATTTTAATTGCACAGAAAATAGTTTCTTAGACAGAAACCATACAGAGCCTCATCTGGGGTCCCAACATGCACTGAGGCAGCTGGTCCACTCTCATGGTCTTGTGGATGTGTGGAGGCGGATGCACACAGACTGCCGTCAGTATACATGGTCTCACCTAAGTGAGGGAAAAATTTCTATGGCTAGACTAGATCGGTTTTATGTTTTTAAGAATCATTTTAATGTATGCAAAGGTTGTAACATTACGCCAGCTGGTTTTACAGATCATTCTTTAGTTGTATGTAATGTTTTCATAAAAAATATTTTACCTAAAAGTGCTTATTGGCATTTTAACTCTGTTTTAACGTTTGATAAGGGTTTTAGAGAGGCTCTTATTTATTTATGGA
>NW_019440209.1:0-863 GCF_002814215.2 Seriola lalandi dorsalis
ACTGTCACCTCTGGCCCAGGGTTGAACATCAGTGGAAGTGGATCAAGTATTCCTCATCAATGTTGTTCCACTTTTCGCCATGGACTTTTTTTCCTTCAATGTTTGTCATAGAAATGATGATTCTTTTTATAGTCAATGGCATAAATAGTTCAAAACAGGTCTTGATGTCACTGACTCTCGTCACAGCAAACCTTGTGATTCCAGGGGTCATTTTGATGACATTTGGAGCAGCTGCCCTGCACATCATGAGGTAGTGAGCTCCAAAAGATCTCACCATTTTTGGACTTGAATCTTTCCGCTGGAGCAGTTTCACCACCAGTAACCTCCTCATCAGACTCATCAGATGTGTCTGTATCTTCTGGATGATACTCCACATCCTCTTCCACCTCAGAAACCAGCTCATCTGCATCGCTGTGCTGCTCGGGGTCTTCTCCCTCATTATCATCAAAGATACTGTCAAGAACTTGGCTCAGTGTAAATCTTCTTCTCATCATTGTGCAAATTGCAGGTGTATGCTCTGTAAATCACTCCAACTCTCTACTGACGTGGCCTTACATGCCTGGAGGTCTTTGTTTGTTTTTCTGCAGGGTCCTGAAGCACAGATTATTGGGACAGTTGCTGGTTGTCAGTGTGATGACTGACAGTGCACTTATGCTTTCAGTTTTGGCTTTATTATTGCTTTATGCTCTTATTTTTATATCTGGGTCGAAACCGACCCGAACAACACAAAGGTCATAATTTCAACCAGAGCATTTTAAAATTTAGTGAAAAAAAAAAAAGTATTTTATTTTGTTGAGGGAGAGGATTCTGACAAAGTCAAGAAGCCCTGAGGCAATAAACATAATTATGTGGTACTTTTATGC
>NW_019440210.1:0-481 GCF_002814215.2 Seriola lalandi dorsalis
GAGAAAGCAGTCCGACGTCAAATGGCCTGGTACAACTCCTGAAGTGTCCATCAAAAATAAAATAAAACAAATCTACTGGGTCTTCAGATCCTCAGGCGTAGGGGGTAAAAATACTTCTGTGTTGGTTTGTACAGTCAACAACCGAGCAACTAACATGCTTCGCTCGTACCTTCGACATAGTTTTACCGGAGCCGTGATGCGAGGGAGTAAACGATAGCGGCTGCAAGGCGGACTCAGAAGGCGGAACACACACCTAGCTCGGGGAGTGTCACCCACCTGGGGGGAGGTGTTATTTCCCTTCATGACGACATCAAGGGAAAATCTCCAATTGGCCTGTGTGAGCACACATTTTCTGAAAGGTGGAGCAAGCAAAAGACGGAGAGGATGGACTTTTCTCATGTTTGGGGATTTGTAGACAGGCCGGGGACACATATTACTGATAGAAAACCATGGAAAAGTGCATTTTGCATAATATGTCCCC
>NW_019440211.1:0-466 GCF_002814215.2 Seriola lalandi dorsalis
ATTGATTGCTATAGCTGTCAATTTTAGTCCTTGAGTTCATAGTTAAGTGCTTTATTTGTTAACTGCTATCAAGGAGTATGACTCTCCTTTGTAGTATGCATGAGAGAAGATGCCGCGAGATTAGTGGACTTTATATGTAGTGTCCGCTGATAATGTAGTGGGCTGGTCTGGACAGAAAATGCCAGGGCTGAATTTTTGTCCCAGTCCACCCCTGCTTATAGGGTTAGCCTATTACAACAAACATCAGCAGGCAATTACCAAGCCATGATGCTTAACACTGACTCACTATATATCACTCACTATATATATATATATATTTGGGCTATGGGTCAGAAGATGTGTGTAAATAAATATTGTTCCAAGACGCACTGGTATATCAGCTATTACCAGAACCACATCCCACACACACACACACACACACACACACACACACACACACACACACACACACACACACACACACACA
>NW_019440212.1:0-615 GCF_002814215.2 Seriola lalandi dorsalis
ATGAGGATTATTAACTGAACGGTGAAGCTGCGTTTGCCTGCACCTCAGGTCCTCTGTGAAAGGCCCGAGAGCCGTCAAGATATCAAAGTAGAAATACAACCAATATCCTCTCAAGGGTAAATGTACTTTATCTGGAGGAAACGGTCGGCTGTCCGATATTTGAGAGATTCTCTAACATCCAGGTCTTAGTTTTCCAAGTGTGGGGTCCTCATTAAGGCCGTTGCTGTCACTCGGTTCGCTAAGGTTCCTGGATGTTGTCACAACAGAAGTTAAGAGTCGTTGGGCTACCTGGATAATTTTGGGATAATTTTACATTGTGGTAACAAAATATATTTTGGAACAATGGGCTTTTATGTAAGAATTACACAACTGCAATGTACCAATACCACAAACAGCAGCACAGACAAACTTACTGAAATGGTGGGAAACCCACCACCCTCCCAATATGACACCAGATAGGTGTTGACTGAGGGACTTTACAAAGCTATTTCACTGTCAGACAGACAATTCAGCCTGAGACTAATAGTCCTTTTAGTGGGCGTTTGGCTACAGTTGTAAAAGTCAAGCAGGCAAGCATTGGTGGTTCAGTGGTAGAATTCTCGCCTGCCACGCGGG
>NW_019440213.1:0-459 GCF_002814215.2 Seriola lalandi dorsalis
CCTTACTATACTATGACGTTTTCATTATATTTTTTATGCCTTACTATACTATGATGTTTTTATGAAGTTTTTTCATGCCTCACTATACAATTACGTTTTTTATCACATTTTTTATGCCTTACTATACTATGACGTTTTTATGAATTTTTTTATGCCTTACTGACGTTTTCATGAAATATTTTATGCCCTACTATGCTATGACATTTTTATAACTTTTTTATGCCTTACTATACTATGACGTTTTCATTATATTTTTTATGCCTTACTATACTATGATGTTTTTATGAAGTTTTTTATGCCTCACTATACAATTACGTTTTTTAGCAAATTTTTTATGCCTTACTATACTATGACGTTTTTATGAATTTTTTTATGCCTTACTGACGTTTTCATGAAATATTTTATGCCCTACTATGCTATGACATTTTTATGACTTTTTTATGCCTTACTATACTATGA
>NW_019440214.1:0-460 GCF_002814215.2 Seriola lalandi dorsalis
TGAACCTTGCGCTGCACGACACCTGTGGCTCCTCTCTTCACGGCAGCTCCGTCATGGACCTGGGCCATTAGTTTTCCCCGTTGTCCTTCAGGAGGAATAGTGTTCAGCCTTTCCAACACCGCAGTGGCGACTGTGTCAGCTGTTTGGAAGCTGGATGAACTCATTAAAACGCTCTCGGACTTTATTCAGTCTGTCAGTGTAAAGTAGCACAAGCACCAGCTGACAATGAGTGGCAGTGTCTGTAGTTTTATCTGCCTGAATAGCCAGATAATCTGCCCTTTTTATATCCTCCAGAATCTGGAAGAACCGTCAGCAGACAGTCCAAAAGTTGGTTCTGAACTGTCTTTGAGGCCTTTAACCACAGTGGCGGTCTTCAGGTGCTCCTCTAATACACCGTCCAGCGAGCCCACAAGGTCGACCAACCCCCGAAAAATGCCGGGGTTGTCGGACGATGCTGTCT
>NW_019440215.1:0-322 GCF_002814215.2 Seriola lalandi dorsalis
GGGTGTACGGCAATTTTTGACGAACGATGCAGACGTTCGTTCATTTAAAGTAGAGGCTTTTCACGTGTTGATTCCCCAGAAGAGGCATCGCTTGTATGTATAACATATCTGTTAATTGAATAATTCATGTTGATTTAGGCTGTAAAAACAAAGTTAAAAAGAAATAGATGCTATCGCTAACTCGTTCATGCTATTGTTAGCTTGCAGAATGCTAGCGAGTAAGTGTGATTTCTCGTCAGTCAGTTAGCCGTCAGACAGTTGTATAGCTGATGTTATGTGTATGGAAACTAGGATGTTACTAATTTAGGTATTCTGTTGTTTT
>NW_019440216.1:0-436 GCF_002814215.2 Seriola lalandi dorsalis
AAACCAGCTATGGAACTTAAGCTATCTAGACAAGACGAAACCAATCAGGGAAAAAATCTAATAAACAAAAACCACTCCAAATGGAGGGACAAAACTGCAGAAACGAAAAGGAAAAAACCAACAAAAATTCACTCCAAAGGAGGCTACAAAAACTGCAATAAACTTGACAAAACAGATTACTCTATTCTATGAAAATACAAACAAAAAATCACTCGCATGGAGGTAAAGAATAAATACAAACGGCAGAGACAAGGCAAGAACTGTGATAACTGGCTGGAGTACACGACTGGAACGAGACACTCTGGCACAAGACAAAGGGAGACACAGACTATAAGACACATGAGGGCAAATGGGAAACAGGTGGACACAATCAGGAATCAGGGAAGACACTCAGACAGGTGACACATGAGGAAGGGCAAGTGACCTGAAACGAGAG
>NW_019440217.1:0-322 GCF_002814215.2 Seriola lalandi dorsalis
TGCCTTACTATACTATCTCTTTGATGCCTGACCATGCTATGACCTTTACATGACCTTTTAAGCCTTAATATACTATGATGTTTTTTGGCATTTTTCTTCCATACTATTTTTTGTAGTTTTTTGGCATTTTTATGCCTTACTATACTATGATATTTGACGTTTTATGCCTTATTATTGTCAGGGTTTTGAGGTAAGTAGGACCCAAATGCAGCCAACACATTGGGGACGGTGCAGGCAGGTTTATTTAATAAAAGAACTTCAAAAAACAGGCACAGGGAACCACAGGGGATGAGAACAGAACAAGGACAAACCCGGAGATGAA
>NW_019440218.1:0-447 GCF_002814215.2 Seriola lalandi dorsalis
ATCATCTCTAGCACTGTCACCACCTCCACAGGTGAAAGTATTTACCAGTTAACATCAGCATGTTTTTTGATCCATTGTCAGTGTTGTCAGACAACATTTAAATATTTCTAGTATTTATGTTGTTGATTAAAGCTAACATAGAAACAGCCACACAATGCTGTACGTGTTACTATTGTGAAAATTCATACCAGATGTGTTTTATAAAAACCATCAACAAAGTTTGTCATGTCCAAGAAGAAACGTTAAGTTATGTTTAGTTTTGTCTGTCTCGTGACTTCTTGTTTTATTTTGAAACCTAACTCTCCTCTCGTTTCAGGTAACTTCCTCCTTTCCCTTGTGTGTTTCCCACTGGTCTGATTGTTTGCCCCGCCCTCATTGTTTCCACCTGTTTCCCATCACCTTGTCAGAGAACCACGTTATCACAAGTCAGGTTGTGTCTCTCAATGC
>NW_019440219.1:0-481 GCF_002814215.2 Seriola lalandi dorsalis
AAAATAAACAAGAGTTTCTGATCCTGGCAGATTTAGTTCAGCAGGATCATCTTCACTAACGAACATCACTGTAAGATGTTTGAAGCCTCAACACAACCAGGAGTAACAAGCTAATGTTATAAACCAACTACACCAGGGACTTCAACACCAGGGTCACGTGACTTCAACACCAGGGTCACGTGACTTCAACACCGGGGTCACGTGACTTCAACACCGGGGTCACGTGACTTCAACACCAGGGTCACGTGTCTTCAACACCAGGGTCACGTGACTTCAACACCAGGGTCACGTGACTTCAACACCGGGGTCACGTGACTTCAACACCGGGGTCACGTGACTTCAACACCAGGGTCACGTGACTTCAGCGTCTCCATCACTAAACTTCAGCTCGTAGTTTGATTCAGCTCCGACTCGTCTACTGAAGCTTTTCCTCTGAGAGTTAGAGACAGTTTGTAGAGACACAACCAGGCTGTAAAGGTGG
>NW_019440220.1:0-463 GCF_002814215.2 Seriola lalandi dorsalis
AGAGCTGACCATTGAGCAGGAGACAGTTTATCTGTGGAGAGACGTCCTGATCTCAGGGACTGTTGGATCTGCTTCACTAGAGAACGATCATTCAGTTCATTCAGACAGTGGAACAGGTTGATGCTTTTCTCTGCAGAGGGAGTCTCTTCAATCTTCTTCTTGATGTACTGGACTGTTTCCTGATTGGTCTGTGAGCCACTTCCTGTCTGTGTCATCAGATCTCGTAGGAGAGTCTGATTGGTCTGCAGCGAAAGACCCAGGAAGAAGCGGAGGAACAAGTCCAGGTGTCCGTCTGGACTCTGTAAGGCCTCGTCCACAGCTCTCTGGTAGAAGCTTGTCTCTGCAGAATCGTCTCGTCTTGGTTCAGACGTCTTGGAGGTTGATTGTTCTTCTGACATCAGATTGACTCCAGACTTGATGAAGGTCAGATGGACATGAAGAGCAGCCAGAAACTCCTGAACAC
>NW_019440221.1:0-487 GCF_002814215.2 Seriola lalandi dorsalis
CCTGTTCACCTGGGGCCTGATAGACTCACCTGTGTGCCAGCTTTGTCAGAAAAGAGGATCACTAGAACACATCCTCAGCTGTTGCTCAAAGGCCTTGGGAGATGGCAGGTATCGTTGGCGCCACGACCAGGTCCTGCGGGCAATAGCAGACACCATCTGCACTGGCATCAACACCAGCAGGCAGCAACACCCAACCAAGAGCACGATTGCCTTTGTCCGAGCAGGGGAGAAACCTCAATCTCCTAGCAGCAGATGTTCTCAGCTTCTGTGGGCATGGTTGCACAGTTTCCACAGGAGCACCTATCTAAAATATAGAAAAAATGGTAACATTCACCAAAATATAAAGCTTATGAAATTAAAACACTGACACACAGTGGAGCTAAGGTGGGTAAGAAGTAAGCTTGGCTACATATTAAGCGCATATAACATAGGTAATTTATAACATGTCACTTATTGCATATAATGTGGAGCTTGACAACAGTGTAGT
>NW_019440222.1:0-502 GCF_002814215.2 Seriola lalandi dorsalis
AACTGGCCACATCAGCCGTGGATGGCGACCTTGCAGAGGCTGTTGGCAGGGACCCCTTGGTGCCTCCCAGTCAGGCCAGACATGCTGTCACAGGCTCGGGGAGAGCTCTGGCACCGGAATCCGGGAGTTTACAGGTTACATGCCTGGCCCTTGGACGGGAGCCGCCCTGCGGCTTGAGTCCTGCCGTTATGGCTACCCTACAGGCAGCTAGGGCTCTCTCTACCAGAGCGCTTTATGCTGGCCAATGGGAGCGGTTTTGCCAGTGGTGTGCGGAGACAGGCCGGAGCCCGGTCTCTTGTGGGGCACAGGGGGTCCTCTTGTTTTTGCAGTCCCTGTTAGAGAGATGGCTGACTGGGTCCACCTTGAGGGGCTATGTGGCCGCCATATCTGTTCGTCACATCCCTATTGAGGGTAGGACGTTGGGTGCGCAACCCCTTATTGGCCAGTTTTTGAAAGGGGCTAGGCGTATCAGGCCATCACGGTCCCCCATGGTCCCGTCATG
>NW_019440223.1:0-445 GCF_002814215.2 Seriola lalandi dorsalis
GTCGGGGCATTAGCACTAAATGTGTCGCTTTTGTCCCGCAGCTTAGTTTCAGCAGCGGGGACAAACTGCTTGTAAACGCCAAGCCTTCATCAGACTGGTGGTGGGCAGAGCTGCGGGGGGTCGGAGGTTATGTCCCTGCCAGCTACTTGCGCACGGGTGCTGCTGGGGAGGAGGAGGAGGTGGAGGTGGAGGTGGAGGTGGAGGTGGAAGACGACGACACCTCCCTGGAGGATCCATGGCAGGATGAAGAATACTTTGGCAGTTATGGGACACTGGTCAGAAACTTTAAATGCCCATCATATCCCGTGCATGTCTCATTGTAATTATCAACAAGTTCCGCATAGTGACAATTGTAAGCATACCATACGAGTCTAGACTGATTTGCATGCATTTCACAGTGGTAGTTATAAAAATCAACATGCAGAGACCTGAATCTCACTAGAGT
>NW_019440224.1:0-431 GCF_002814215.2 Seriola lalandi dorsalis
GCCAGGTAGTTACATGAGGATTATGTTCTTAGATTTTTTCAAGTGCATTTAACACCTTCCAACCCCCCCCCCCCACTGGACAGTAAACTGGACTGGTCCCTGAACATGGATGCAATCTATCAGAAGGGGCAGAGTCCTTTGACGTCTGTAGTGAAATGCTGAACATGTTTTATCAGTCAGTGGTGGCCAGTGTAACTCTTTTATGCTGCAGTCTGCTGGGGCAGCAGCATGTCAGAAAAGGAACACAAAGAGACTGGACCCAGTCAAGAAGGCTGGGTCTGTGCTTGGCAGGAGTCTGGACTCACTCAAGACTGTTGTGGAGAGATGCATGTAATGTAAGATGGAGGCCATCTTGGACAATACCAACCATCCTCTCCACAACATTCTGGCAGGACAGAGAAGCAGCTACAGCTGCAGCAAATGTCTCATCT
>NW_019440225.1:0-441 GCF_002814215.2 Seriola lalandi dorsalis
AAGTATAGTAATGCATTAAAATTTCAAAAAACACAAGGGGGACTTCGAATAGCTCAGTTGGTTAAGCATCCGCCCCATGTGCAGAGGCAAAGGTCCTCGCTGCAGTTTATCTCCGGTTCAAGTCCCGCATCAGACTGTCATTCCCCCTACCGATTACCTGTCTCTTTCTACTGCACTGTCAATAAAGGCCTAATACTATAATTTATAAAAACGTCATAGTATAGTATGGCAAAAAATGTCAAAAAAACATCATAGTACAATAAGGCATAGAATGTCAAAAAACATCATAGTATAGTATGGCATAAAAATGTCAAATTATGTAATTGAACAGTAAGGCATAAAACGTCATAGTATAGTATGGCAAAAAGTGTCAAAAAACGTCATAGTATAGTATGCCATAAAAATGTCAAAAAAGCATCATAGTATAGTATGGCATAAAAT
>NW_019440226.1:0-630 GCF_002814215.2 Seriola lalandi dorsalis
GGCATAAAATGTCATAATATTGTAAGTAAAAAAAAAATCATAGTATAGTCAGTCATAAAAACGTCATAGTATAGTAAGGCATAAAACGTCAGTATAGTAAGGCATAAAATGTCATAATATTGTAAGTCAAAAAAAAAAAGTATAGTAAGGCATAAAACGTCATAGTATAGTAAGTCATAAAAACGTCATAGTACAGTAAGTCAAAAAAAATCATAGTATAGTAAGTCATAAAAAATCATATTATAGTAAGTCATAAAAACGTCATAGTATAGTAAGGCATAAAACGTCAGTATAGTAAGGCATAAAATGTCATAATATTGTAAGTCAAAAAAAAAAAGTATAGTAAGGCATAAAACGTCATAGTATAGTAAGTCATAAAAAGTTATAGTACAGTAAGTCAAAAAAAATCATAGTATAGTAAGTCATAAAAAATCATATTATAGTAAGTCATAAAAACGTCATAGTATAGTAAGGCATAAAATGTCATAATATTGTAAGTCAAAAAAAATCATAGTATAGTAAGTCATAAAAAAATCATAGTTTAGTAAGGCATAAAACGTCATAATATTGTAAGTCAAAAAAAATCATAGTATAGTAAGTCATAAAACCTCATAGTATAGTAAGGCATAA
>NW_019440227.1:0-551 GCF_002814215.2 Seriola lalandi dorsalis
CATCCGAGGTGGCGCAAAATAAGGATGTGCTTTTTGGCGGTCTGAAGAGTGGGATCAAAGGAGCTCATAAAACCGCTGTGTGGAAGAGGGTGACGGAGATGAGTTTGGCTCTGCAGCGCCGCCTCCTGCAGCCGCGCGCCAACACAGCTGTTAATAAAAGAATCGTGTGTGTCCCGGCCACCACGTTTAAAAGTGATAGCTTGGCATCACAAATCACCTGTACATTTATAGAGTGATAGTTTTTGCGATTGATGAATGCGTAATTATTCATGGATGGTTCCTTCAGACGCACATGAGTGCAATCAATTGCTCCAACCAAATTTGGAAACCCAGCAATCTGGAGATCCCTGCGGTCTCTGAAAACGTGCTCACGTCTGACACGCGCGTATTGTTCCTCCAAAACGAGTAAATCTGCCATCGTTATGATTTGATAACTGTCAAAGCATCTGTTTAAATAAGGGAGTGAGTAAACATCTGGCCAACCACAGTGCAACAATGATTATCTCACCAGATGCTTTTAATTGTTGTTCCAGTTGTGTCATACCCATCGG
>NW_019440228.1:0-424 GCF_002814215.2 Seriola lalandi dorsalis
TCTACAGCCCACGGATCCTAGCGGCCTCCTGACTCTGGCCTTTCTGACATTAAATCCTCCCATACACAAAGTAACATGTAATTTCCATATATAAATGATGTTTATAAATATATTTAAGGCTTTTAACTTCCTTTAAATCTCTTCTTCAAACACGTTTCTTTGTCTCAGCCTCTGGTGACGTCTGATACGTCTTTCATTGATATTGTTTTTATATATTTTATGTCTTTTACTGTCAGATCTTTTTTCATAATGATAATTTGAGATGTTTTTATGTTGCTCAGGTGCTTTGGACTTTTCTTATATCTGGTTTTACCATGTTGTAACTCTATTAAGAAAAGTTCCATAAATAAAGTTATTATCATCATTATGACTCATCTGAGAACGCCGCTGATTAAACCTGTTACCGGTTGTTCTTGTTGCTCAG
>NW_019440229.1:0-453 GCF_002814215.2 Seriola lalandi dorsalis
TCGTATCATGCCTGTCCATAATATGATATTTTTATGACCTTTTATGCCTTAATATACAATGATGTATTTTTGATGATTCATGCCATACTATACTATGACATTTTTTGGCATTTTTATGCCTAATTATATTATTTCGTATCATGCCTGTCCATAATATGATATTTTTATGACCTTTTATGCCTTAATATACTATGAAGTATTTTTGGCGATTTATGCCATACTATACTATGACGTTTTTTGGCATTTTTCTGCCATACTATACTTTGATGTTTTTGGCATTTTTATGTCTTGCTTTACCACCTCGTTTGATGCCTAACCTTAGTATGACGTTTTTATGACCTTTTATGCTTTAATATACAATGATGAATTTTTGACGATTTATGCCATACTATACTATGACATTTTTTGGCATTTTTATGCCTAATTATATTATTTCGTATCATGCCTGTCCAT
>NW_019440230.1:0-418 GCF_002814215.2 Seriola lalandi dorsalis
AATAATATTACAAGGTCAAGTCAAACATTACTATACGGCCATAAAACTAGCGTGCCGCCATGCTAACATCGCGTTTGGAGCTAGTTTTAGCTGCCTTTCCTTGTACCGCTTAATACACATATAAAACATAAATGTAACAAACAAACGCGAATACCCTTAACATCAATACTTATCGCACTACTTGTGTACTTATCTCACCTGCAACCTAACAGAAAGACAGTCTGTGAATTTTCAATCACACTGCTGTAGCTATGACTGTCTTTGATATGACTGAGCAGACTTCCTCTAACGAAGGTTTACAGCGTCAGTCATTCAGATTACAAGGCTGCTACCGCCACCTATTGGTGACAAGTAGTATAACTAAGCAAATTTCAACTGAAATAACTGATTTTAAGGCCTAATATCTCATTAATTAGAT
>NW_019440232.1:0-467 GCF_002814215.2 Seriola lalandi dorsalis
TCATTTATCTCAGCCAGTCGTCCTACTTTAGGGACCGGAACAAGACATGATGTTTTCCACAGGACTGAGACCCTCCCTGTTTGTAGGATGAAGTTAAAGATCCTCTGGAGAGGCTCAGCCAGCTGGGCTGCTCAGTCCTTTAACAGCCTCGGACACACAGCATCTGGACCTGGTGCCTTTCCAGGACGTAGCCTCTGGAGCTCCGCCCTCACCTCCTCCACTGTAAAGGACAGGAGACTTGACCCCAGTGTGGAGGGAGATGCAGCTGCAGTGTCAGGTTGTGGAGGAGATGCTGTAGGAGAAGCTGCAGCTGAAGCAGTGGGAGAGAGAACAGGTGAGGCTATGTCACACCTGTTGTAGAACAGGTTGAACTCATTGGCCTTGTCCACATCATCTGATGTTGTCTGGCTGTTCTTCTCTTTATAGCCAGTGATGGTCCTCATCCCCTTCCACACCTCTCTGGTGTT
>NW_019440233.1:0-402 GCF_002814215.2 Seriola lalandi dorsalis
AGCGTCAGTTGGCTAGAGTGCGTGAAGCAGTAAAAAATAACCTTTATTTTTATTTTTAACTCGAGCTCGTGGCCAAACCGTAAAAAGGAGACAAATAATTAATAATAAAATAGAGACGGTAGAAACTTCTGGCTTCAGTGTCTGTCACGGTCTTTTCAGTTTTTGAAAAGAAGTAACGGTTTTCTCATAATTTGCAGTTGTTTGAAGCCATGTAGAAGCCAAATTCTGGGCAGATTTTCACATTGCCATGGCAACGGCAGCTGCTGACCTGTGTGCGTGCATGCGTGCGTGCGCCTAGCAACCAGATAACCAACTCTCCAAGCTCCGCTAGCTTTACATTAGCCGCATGTTAGGTCTTAAATTACATTTAGTTAGGTCTTAAATATGTAAGTCCATTTACTG
>NW_019440234.1:0-559 GCF_002814215.2 Seriola lalandi dorsalis
ATAAAGAAATCATAATATATTATGATTTCTTTATACCTTACTATCCTATGACGTTTTTTGATGTTTTTATGCCTTATTGTACTATGTCGTTTTTTCACTTTTTTTGCCATACTATACTATGTCGTTTTTTCACTTTTTTTGCCATACTATACTATCTATTTTTTTTCACTATTTAGCCACTAATATACCATGACGCATTTATACCCTACTACAACATTAAATTTTTTTGTGATTTTATGCCTTATTGTACTATGTGGTTTTTTCACTTTTTTGCTATAATATATTATGATTTCTTTATACCTTACTATCCTATGACGTTTTTTGATGTTTATATGCCTTATTGTACTATGTCATTTTTTCACTTTTTTTGCCATACTATACTATGTATTTTCTTTCACTATTTAGCCCTTAATATACCATGACGCCTTTAAACCTGACTACAATATTACATTTTTGAGTGATTTTATGCCATATTGTACTATGTCGTTTTTTCACTTTTTTTTGCCATACTTGCCTTTATGCCTATGTAGTTTTTTCACTTTTTTTGCCATACTATACT
>NW_019440235.1:0-435 GCF_002814215.2 Seriola lalandi dorsalis
AGAGAAGTTTTATATTATTGTAATTGAATATATTTGTTTTTTGTTTTAGAAACTAGTAGTCACTATTTTTTTGGCATTTTTAGACGAAACAATCAATTAATCTAGAAAAAATCACAGATTAATCAATAGTGAAAATAAATGTTAGTTCAAATCAATTCCAATCAATCTCCACTGGCAGGTTATTCCACATAATGAAGAATGATTGGCCCACACACACACGCATACACATACATACACACACAGACATAGAGACACACACACACACAGGTAATCAGCTGTGAACAGGTGTTCTGCTGTAGAGCTGATTGCTGTTATAAAACAAGATGAATCACTGCGAGCCTTGACACATCTGTAAACACACACACACGCACGCACACACACACACACACACGCACGCACACACACACACGCGCGCGCACACACACGCGCGTGCAC
>NW_019440236.1:0-599 GCF_002814215.2 Seriola lalandi dorsalis
AAACCAAATCCTGCAAGGTTTGGATGGTGGGTCCAGGTGGGCGGGGCTTGGTGAGTGCTTTGTTGTGACATCACAAAGTTCCAGAAGTCCTGACGGCTGGTTTTAAGGCTCAGTTTCTGAATACAGGCTGTGTGCATTTCTCTGTGGACTGAGGCTTTGATACTTTCACAGTATTAATATAGAAGCTAGAGCTGATCTATAATCACACTACACATGGACACACACCTTTACACTGGAGGAGCTTTAATTCTTTCATCTCCAGGTCTTGAAACTTTAAATGAGATTCTAGTAGAAATCAGCAGAGCTCGTCCTCCACTCGCTAAACGACCGGAGAAGTGGAGGAAACACGTGAATCAGTGTCACCGCCGTCGTGTTTCTCTCTCAGGGACAACATGGGTTTCCCGGTGGTGGAGTGTTCCAGCAACGGCGCCTTCGTTCTCTCCAAACCGCCCAAAACCGGCGGCCTCGTCTCCTTCGGCACGGTGGCCGAGCAGCTGGTGTACGAGATCGGCGACCCGCGGCGATACCTGCTGCCCGACGTCACCTGCGACTTCAGCCAGGTGGTCATCAAGGAAATACCAGGTACACACACACATACA
>NW_019440237.1:0-650 GCF_002814215.2 Seriola lalandi dorsalis
ACATTTATAGAGTGGTAGTTTTTGCGATTGATGAATGCGTAATCATTCATGGATGGTGCCTTCAGACGCACGTGAGTGAAATCAATTGCTCCAACCAAATTTGGAAACCCAGCAATCTGGAGATCCCTGCGGTCTCTGAACACGCGCTCACGTCTGACACGCGCGTATTGTTCCTCCAAAACCAGTAAATCTGCCATCGTTATGATTTGATAACTGTCAAAGCATCTGTTTAAATAAGGGAGTGAGTAAACATCTGGCCAACCACAGTGCAACAATGATTATCTCACCAGATGTTTAATTGTTGTTCCAGTTGTGTCATACCCATCGGAAAAAACAATTACACAATTTTGCCATGAGTTCATTTGCAAACACACATTTCTGCTTGTATTTATTATTATTTCAAATTTTAATGTGCAATACTTACATGTCATGTCAGGCTATTTAGCCTCTCATATTGTTTTATTGTACAAAAAAGTGGTATCAGTAAAAAACGAGGGCTTTTTTAAAATTCAAATTTTTTTTATCTTGTTTTATTCGTTTTAAGAATCCGTTTTGATCTGTTCTAAATATGTGACTGTTTATTTTGAGGTTTGTTTAATAATTCTTTTCAGACTCAGCCAGATTTTGCTGCTGCACCGCAAATCCAGATT
>NW_019440238.1:0-418 GCF_002814215.2 Seriola lalandi dorsalis
GAGTCAGTGTCAGAGTCAGAGTCAGAGTCAGTGTCAGAGTCAGAGTCAGAGTCAGAGTCAGAGTCAGAGTCAGTGTCAGAGTCAGAGTCAGAGTCAGTGTCAGAGTCAGTGTCAGAGTCAGAGTCAGAGTCAGAGTCAGAGTCAGTGTCAGAGTCAGAGTCAGAGTCAGTCCGGAGGGAAGGTTACCTGTTTGCCTTGCGTCTCTTTCACAGCCGCCTCTTGTGCCTTCTCAGGTTTGCTATCTGTGGCGAGTTCCTCAAAGAACTGGAGAAACACATTCACACAACAGATGAGACACGTTGAGCCACAGAGGTCGAACTTCAGCTCTGAAGCAGTTTGAATCTTAACGAGCCGCTGGAAGTACTCACACTCTTTTTCCCCTTTTTATCTTTCTTCCCCTTTTTCACAGTTTTTTCTG
>NW_019440239.1:0-474 GCF_002814215.2 Seriola lalandi dorsalis
AAATTACTTCTTGTGTGGGGCAGTTTACTCGTACTCTGTTGACTATTAATAGTTTCCTGTTCTATGCGGCTCAGAGTATTTCACATAAGAAGAAGAAGGATGCGACGAAGAGGCGGCGTACCTTCAGATGCAGAGAAGAGCATCACGATGCCCAGGGCGACCAGAGGAATCCAGCGGTTGGTCATCATCTTCAGTCTCTGCACGGCACAAAAACTGACTCTGGATCTGCTTCGTCGTTCAGTTACTAAGTAACTCGACTCGCCGCAGTCAGACGATGAGCGATCCACTGAGGAGTGATCTTATATACCGAAGCTTCACGCAGGAAAAGAGGAACCGCCGGTGTCATGTAGACGTTTTGTAGCTTTAAATGAATTCTTCTGAGGGGATGACGGTGCTTTTGCAGATAAACTGACACTCAGAGTGACACACGTCCAAGAGGTTGTGCAACTTGTTCAGGTTGGTCGGCACCAGGGT
>NW_019440240.1:0-525 GCF_002814215.2 Seriola lalandi dorsalis
TTATGACCTTTTATGCCTTAATATACTATGATGTATTTTTGACATTTTATGCCATACTATACTATGACGTTTTTTAGCATTTTTCAGCCATACAATACTGAGATGTTTTTTGGCATTTTTATGCCCTTCTGTACTATCTTGTTTGATGCCTGACCATACTATGACGTTTTTATGAGGTTTATTGCTTAAAATACTATGATGTATTCTTGACGTTTTATGCCATACTATACTATGACGTTTTTTTTAGCATTTTTCAGCCCCACAATACTCAGATGTTTTTTGGCATTTTTATACCCTTCTGTACTATCTTGTTTGATGCCTGACCATACTATGACGTTTTTATGAGGTTTATTGCTTAAAATACTATGATGTATTCTTGACGTTTTATGCCATACTATACTATGACGTTTTTTTAGCATTTTTCAGCCCCACAATACTCAGATGTTTTTTGGCATTTTTATACCTTTCTGTACTATCTTGTTTATTGCCTGACCATATTATGGCATTTTTATGAGGTTTTATTGC
>NW_019440241.1:0-554 GCF_002814215.2 Seriola lalandi dorsalis
TTTATGCCATACTATACTATGACGTTTTTTGACATTTTCAGCCATACTATACTTTGACGTTTTTTGACATTTTTAAGCATCATAATCGTATGTCGTTTTGTTCCTTACCATATTATGATGTTTTAGTGACCTTTTATGCCTCAATATATTATGATGTTTTTTGATGTTTTATGCCATACTATACCATGACGTTTTTTGGCAATTTTTTACCTTATTATACTTTGTCATCTTGTTCCTTACCATACTATGACGTTTTTATGACCTTTTACGCTTTAATATACAATGATGTTTTTTTGACATTTTATGCCATACTATACTATGACGTTTTTTGAAATTTTTATCCCATACTATACCATGACATTCTTTGGCAATTTTTTACCTTATTATACTATGTCATTTTGTTCCTTACCATACTATGACGTTTTTATGACCTTTTATGCTTTAATATACAATGATGTTTTTTTGACATTTTATGCCATACTATACGATGACGTTTTTTGACATTTTCAGCCATACTATACTATAACGTTTTTTGACATTTTTAAGCATCATAA
>NW_019440243.1:0-547 GCF_002814215.2 Seriola lalandi dorsalis
TATACAATGACTTTTTATGCCTTACCATGCTATGACGTTTTTATGCCTTTCTATACTATGACGTTTTTTGACATTTTATGCCTTACTATACTATGACGTTTTTTTACATTTTTATGTCTTACTATACAATGACTTTTTATGCCTTACCATACTATGACGTTTTTATGCCTTACTATACTATGACGTTTTTTGACATTTTTATGCCTTACTATATTATGACGTTTTTTGATATTTTTATGTCTTACTATACAATTACTTTTTATGCCTTACTATAGTATGATGTTTTTTGACATTTTTATGTCTTACTATACTATGACTTTTTATGCCTTACTATACTATGACGTTTTATGCCTTACTATACTATGACGTTTTATTTGACATTCATATGCCTTACTGTACTTTGACGTTTTTATGCTTTACTATAATATGACTCTTTATCCCTTACCATACTATGACGTTTTTATGCCTTACTATACTATGACGTTTTTATGTCTTACTATACTACAACTTTTTATTTACATTTTTATGCCTCA
The DNA here is from genome assembly GCF_002814215.2 of Seriola lalandi dorsalis. NCBI lineage: Eukaryota > Metazoa > Chordata > Actinopteri > Carangiformes > Carangidae > Seriola > Seriola lalandi. The sequence continues at coordinate 534 of NW_019440243.1, forward strand.
CTATACTATGACGT
>NW_019440244.1:0-605 GCF_002814215.2 Seriola lalandi dorsalis
CGTTTTTTGCCATTTTTATGCCTTACTATACAATGATGTTTTTTGCCATTTTTATGCCATACTATACTATGACGTTTTTTGCCATTTTTATGCCTTACTATACTATGATGTTTTTGCCATACTATACTATGACGTTTTTTTCCATTTTCATTCCTTACTATAGTATAACGTTTTTTTGCCAATTTTATGCCTTACTATACTATGACTTTTTTTTTTTTTTAACCATTTTTATGCCTTACTATACTATGACATTTTTTGCCATACTATACTATGACGTATTTTACCATTTTTATGCCTTACTATACAATGATGTTTTTTGCCATACTATACTATGACGTTTTTTGCCATTTTTATGCATTACTATACAATGATGTTTTTTGCCATACTATACTATGACGTTTTTTGCCATTTTTTGCCATACTATACTATGACGTTTTTTGCCATTTTTATGCCTTACTATACAATGATGTTTTTTGCCATACTATACTATGACGTTTTTTGCCATTTTTATGCCTTACAATACTATGATATTTTTTGCCATTTTCATGCCTTACTATACTATATAATTTTTTGCCATACTATACTATGATGTTTTTTGCCATTTT
>NW_019440245.1:0-450 GCF_002814215.2 Seriola lalandi dorsalis
GTAATCATTCATGGATGGTGCCTTCAGACGCACATGAGTGAAATCAATCAATCTGGAGATCCCTGCGGTCTCTGAAAACGCGCTCACGTCTGACACGCGCGTATTGTTCCTCCAAAACGAGTAAATCTGTCATCGTTATGATTTGATAACTGTCAAAGCATCTGTTTAAATAGGGGAGTGAGTGAACATCTGACCAACCACAGTGCAACAATGATTATCTCACTAGATGCTTTTAATTGTTGTTCCAGTTGTGTCACACCCATCGGAAAAAAACAAAAACAATTACACAATTTTGCCATGAGTTAATTTGCAAACACACATTTCTGCTTTTATTTATTATTATTTCAAATTTTAATGTGCAATACTTACATGTCATGTTAGGCTATTTAGCCTCTCATATTGTTTTATTGTACAAAAAAGTGGTATCAGTAAAAAACGTGGGCTTTTTTA
>NW_019440246.1:0-500 GCF_002814215.2 Seriola lalandi dorsalis
GTCAAAAAACGTCATAGTATAGTATGGCAGAAAATGTCAAAAATACATCATAGTATATTAAGGCATAAAAGTTAAAAAAAATGGTCATAGTATGGTCAGGCATGAGAGAAAATAATATAATTAGCCATAAAAATGCGAAAAAAGATCTTAGTATAGTATGGCAGAAAAATGTCAAAAAACGTCATAGTATAGTATGGCATAAAATGTCATAAAAACGTCATGGTATATTAAGGCATAAAAGGTCATAAAATCACCATAGTGTGGTCAGGCATGAGACGAAATGATATAATTAGCCATAAAAATGCCAAAAAAGATCTTAGTATAGTATGGCATAAAATGTCAAAAAACGTCATAGTATAGTATGGCATAAAATGTCAAAAATACATCATAGTATAGTATGGCATAAAATGTCAAAAATACATCATAGTATATTAAGGCATAAAAGGTCATAAAATCGTCATAGTATGGTCAGGCATGAGACGAAATAATATAATTAGCCA
>NW_019440247.1:0-555 GCF_002814215.2 Seriola lalandi dorsalis
GAGGCGATCACATCAAGCTAAACATGGAAAAAAGGATCCAACTTGTCCAACTTGTGCTTTTGACCTTAGCCTAACGTAAAGCCTCAAGCCTCAAGTCTCTTCATGGTTGCAGTTTGTGTCCTAACTGTCTCGAGATGTAAAGAAAATTTTATTCAAAAGTAGGCCGGTTAGCTCAGCTGGTTAGAGCGTGGTGCTAATAACGCCAAGGTCATGGGTTCGATCCCCATACTGGCCAATAGCATTAACACTTTAGGCTCTCTCTGTTAATGCATCAGACAGAAACAAACAATACTATCAATGGGTACTAGAAATTAGTCATTGTTGATAGGCTACCAATAAAACCATGATCATAAATTTCTCTCTTCAACAAGTCTCATGTTTAGTCCAACTTGTACTTTTGACCTTAGCCTAACATAAAGGTCAAAAGAGTGAGAAATAGCAAGGACCTTTAATAGCAGCTGCTCTTTGACCATGTGGCCTAATGGACAACGCGTCTGACTTCAAATGAGAAGATTCAGGATTCGAGCCCCTTCATGGTTGGATGTTGCATCCTAC
>NW_019440248.1:0-456 GCF_002814215.2 Seriola lalandi dorsalis
ACTATTCACAGAGACCCATTATAATACATTTTGATCAACATGACATAAGCAATTGATAATGTAGGAAACAGCACAGAATTGAACATAATCATTTGCATGATGAACCAAAGCATTTGCAACTTGTTCAAAGAAATGAAAAACTGCTTTTTTGATTTGCACAAGTGACACAATGATGTGAAGATTGAACAAGTAGTTTTGAGAATTTCAATTCTGATCTGAGAAATGTACCAAAGCAACAGAGAAAAACTGTAAAAAAACAAACACTTTTCAACCACACGGCCTGATGGTAAAGAAAAAGGTGAGTTGATAGCGATTACTTCCTTGTGTGTGTACGTTGTCTTGCCTTGTCTTTGCTCATGAGAAGCCTCAGCTCTGGAATTGATACTTGACAGTGTTACAACACCAGTGGATCACAAGCTAATGTGTGAAAACTTCTGTGTGGAGGTGCTGTGACGA
>NW_019440249.1:0-491 GCF_002814215.2 Seriola lalandi dorsalis
ATTATGAATGTATTATTTATTAATGTTGGGTTACGTTACCACGTTACACTTTGAGCGAGAGAGAGCGCGACCGAAGAACCCTGCGTGATGACAGATGGATGATTATGGCTTTGTTAAAACTGACCAAAATAATCATCACAAACAAAACATTAAAACATTAATTATTTACATTTAATGATCAGAGCCTTCACAATATTCAATTCAATCAGCACGGGCTGGCGCTTAGAAACAGCTGTTTATGGTTTGCAGCTCTCTCTCTCTCTCTCTCTCTCTCTCTCTCTCTCTCTCTCTCTCTCATGTTGACTGTCCCTTCACTTCCCTGTGAGTTCCATTTACAATTCACGAAAAGCAGCAGGCTAAGAAAACTGATGGAAGTTACACATCCTGTCTATCAGTCTCCTCTGCTCTCCTGAATCACAGCGCAGCACCTACACACAACAAACGCTGCTTGATTGACAGCCAGCGGGTCAGTCAGTGTGTGTCTGCGTGTT
>NW_019440250.1:0-623 GCF_002814215.2 Seriola lalandi dorsalis
GACATAGTATAGTAAGGCATAAAAACGACATAGTATATTAAGGCTCAAATTTTTTTTAAAAGGCCTAGTATAGTAAGGCATAAAAAGTCATAAAAATCATCATTTTATTGTAAGGCATAGAAATTTCAAACAATGTCATAGTATAGTAAGACATAAAAATTACATAATATAGTAAGGCATAAAAAATCATGAAAACGACATAGTATAGTAAGGCATGAAAAGTCAAAAAATGACATAGTATAGTAAGACATAAAAATGACATAGTATAGTCAGTCATAAAAAGTACAAAAAAGACATAGTATAGTAAGGCATAAAAAGTCATAAAAACGATATAGTATAGTAAGGCATAAAAAGTTTTAAAAAACGACATAGTATAGTAAAGCATAAAATGTCAAAAAAATGACATAGTATAGTAAGGCATAAAATGTCAAAAAAATGACATAGTATAGTAAGGCATGAAAAGTCATAAAATCATCATTTTATTGTAAGGCATAAAAAGTAAAAAAAACGACATAGTATAGTAAGGCATAAAAACGACATAGTATATTATGGCACAAATTTTTTTTAAAAAAGGCTTAGTATAGTAAGGCATAAAAAGTCATAAAAATGACATAGTATAATAA
>NW_019440251.1:0-631 GCF_002814215.2 Seriola lalandi dorsalis
CTTATTTTACTATGTAGTTGTATCCCCTACCATACTATGACGTTTTTATGACCTTTTATGCCTTAAAATGCTATAGTGTTTTTTGACATTTTTTGCCATACTATACTATGACTTTTTTGCCATACTATACTATGATGTTTTTTAACATTTTTAGGCCTTATTTTACTATGTTGTTGTATCCCCTACCATACTATGACGTTTTTATGACCTTTTATGCCTTAATATGCTATAGTGTTTTTTGACATTATTTGCCATACTATACTATGACGATTTTTGGCATTTTATGCCATGCTATACTATGATGTTTTTTTACCATTTTTAGGCCTTATTTTACTATGTAGTTGTATCCCCTACCATACTATGATGTTTTTATGACCTTTTATGCCTTAAAATGTAAAAAAAATTTTTGACATTTTTTGCCATACTATACTATGACGTTTTTTGGCATTTTTTGCCATACTATACTATGATGTTTTTTAACATTTTTAGGCCTTATTTTACTATGTCGTTGTATCCCCTACCATACTATGACGTTTTTATGACCTTTTATGCCTTAATATGCTATAGTGTTTTTTGACATTTTTTGCCATACTATACTATGATGTTTTTTACCATTTTTAGGCCTTATTTT
>NW_019440252.1:0-477 GCF_002814215.2 Seriola lalandi dorsalis
TCAGAGAGCAGTGTGTGTTAATATAGATCTGATATTCATGAGAGGAAACAGTGATATCTGAAGTGAATCTCACCTCTGGAGACTCTCCTTCCAAGGACAGGAGGTGTTCTTCCCTGTCGCTGCCTCTCCTGGTCTCTGGGAGGGAAGACAACTCGCTCTTCCTCCTGCTCTGTCAGGCAGGTGTTGTCAGGAGCTTGGAAGTACTTGGCACTGGCTTGAGGAAAAAGGATCAAAAATGTATTTTATGTTTGCATGAAATGATAATACACAATATACTTAATCACAAGCTCTGAGACACACACATGTACCTGGGATGAAGTGGTGAAGGTGGAAACCAGAAGGCTGACCCCGCCCTCTGTCAGTCTACCAGTCTCTGTACAGCTGCACCTGCTGGGTCCTGAATGCAGGTGAGGCTCCTCTGTGTCTCCATGTGTCCTGGATGCAGAGAGAATCCAGCAAAGAGACGTCCAGGGTGAC
>NW_019440253.1:0-460 GCF_002814215.2 Seriola lalandi dorsalis
TGACAACGGTCGTAGAGTCAAGTTTGGTTTTGAAGTGGTTGAAGCTGTGAACAATGAAACAATCAGTAACTGATACAGATAAATCGGGATGACAGGATGTTTTCCTCCTGATGTTACAGGCTGGAAACTAAATGTCAGTGAAATGACTCAGTCATCTTCAAACACACAAACACTTTTTAATCATTACAACACTGGGTTCAGTAGGTTAACTGTCTAGGTCATTAATATTCAGATAAACCCGTGTGTCTGCATGTGAGTAACTCATTGTTATATTGAGCTTTAACCAGTGTTCACAGTGATGAAAATAAGCAGCACTAAGTTTTTTATCATATCAGGTTATTAGAAACATAAATAGCTGTCAGGGACCAGTGAAAGTTTCTTCACACCTGCAGAGACATGGAGGAACATTTCTATAATTTCAGTAGAAACTCACCTTCTATGACTCTGATCTCAAACTCCT
>NW_019440254.1:0-422 GCF_002814215.2 Seriola lalandi dorsalis
GCCATACTATGATGTTTTTATGACATTTTATACAATAATATACTATGATGTATTTTTTACATTTTATGCCATACTATACTATGACGTTTTTTTGCATTTTTGTGCCATACTATACTAAGATCTTTTTTGGAATTTTTATGCCTTACTATACTATCTCGTTTGATGCCTGACCATACTATGACGTTTTTATGACCTTTTATGCCTTAATATAAATTGATGTATTTTTGACATTTTATACCATACTATACGATGGTGTTTTTTGGCATTTTTCTGCCATACTATACTAAGATCTTTTTTGGCATTTTTATGCCTTACTATACTATCTCGTTTGATGCCTGACCATACTATGACGTTTTTATGACCTTTTATGCCTTAATATAAATTGATGTATTTTTGACATTTTATGCAATACTATACTATGA
>NW_019440255.1:0-422 GCF_002814215.2 Seriola lalandi dorsalis
ATACTATGACGTTTTCTGACGTTTTTAAGCCTTACTATAATATGATGTTTTTTAGTGTTTTTAAGCCTAAATATATTCTGAATTTTTTTTTGACTTTTTATGCCTTATTATAATATGAATTTTTATGCCTTAGTATACTATGACGTTTTTTGGCGTTTTTAAGCTTTACTATAAGATGGTCATTTTTGGCGTTTTTATGCCTTACTATACTATGACGTTTTTTGGCGTTTTTAAGCCTTACTATACTATGACGTTTTTTGACGTTTTTAAGCCTTACTATACTATGACGTTTTTTGACGTTTTTAAGCCTTACTATACTATGATGTTTTTTGACGTTTTAATGCCTTATTATACTATGACATTTTCTGCCTTACTATACTATGACGTTTTATGGCATTTTTATGCCTTACTATAATATGATG
>NW_019440256.1:0-396 GCF_002814215.2 Seriola lalandi dorsalis
GATGGCAGGCGCAGTGTCTCCTCCTGCTGCTTGTGTCTTCCGCTTGATCTTTTTCTCCAACGCCCCGATTTCCTCTTCCATCTGCTGCTGTAACTTCTGGTACTGCATTTTCAACTTCTCTAACTCACTTGTTTCCTGAACTACAATCTCAGCCTCAGTTTTCCCCAATGCCGGCTTCAGAGAGGCCAGGTAGGACAATACATGCTGCAGATACTGCTGATATGACTCTGTGGACTCTTCACCCTCCTCGATTTCATCTAATGTTGTCTCCACCAACCTGATGAGGGCGCGTCTTGTTTTGCTGGCAAACCCCCCAACAGGTGCGTTACACTTTAGATGCTCACACAAGGAAATGAGCTCCTTCTCCTCCAGTGTCAGCAGTATCCTGCTTACGTC
>NW_019440257.1:0-436 GCF_002814215.2 Seriola lalandi dorsalis
AGATTCACTGAACACAGTCAAATGGAATTAAACCTCCGAGGGTTTTGTGTCGCTTTGTTTTTGTATAAATCATTAAAAATCGGAGGCGACTTGTAGCAGTGAGAATAAATCCAGCGCAGTGATGAATGAAAGGATGTTTTCCGTCTTTTTATCTTCACTAATTAACCATTTAATTCTCTGAGCAGCTCAGAGGTCACAGCAGCTGCCGCCATCTTTTAAGGTGGAATGTTTTCTTCAGTGTTACCTGACGTGTGATTGACGTTTGGAAATCAATCAATAACTGTGACCATGTGTTTTTCTCAGACTCTTCAGTGATGATCGGATCTTCAAGCTCTTCAAACGTAGATAAATAAACGTGATCATGTGACTGTAGATATTTTATTTCCTCTGGAGAATAAACGTAGTGGAGCGTCGCTGCGGAGGCTCCGGCAGCTCT
>NW_019440258.1:0-652 GCF_002814215.2 Seriola lalandi dorsalis
GTGCGGGAGCATGGAGTTGGTGCCACATTTACATTTGATAAAAAACTCCATGTTAGTGCTTAGTTGGATCAGCCGTAGAGACTAAGCTGCTGCCTGGCCACTGCCCTTATTGTAACCACCAATCACAGAGCACCCCTCTGATTGATCCAATCCAGCATTTACCACACTCCACATGACCCAGCATAAACTGCGCGTGAACGGCAAGCGGTGATATCATGAAATAGCATGGGATCATGGGAGTTGTTGTCTTCACCGCCATTACCATAAGCTCCTCCCGGTTTGGAGTCCTTCAGTGTCAGTGGTTCAGGAAATCAAACAGACCCAGTGATTCTAACCATTAAAATGCTGAATAAAGCAGTTTGACATTGGAAGTCAGTGTGTGATCGACGCTGTACGGAGGACGTCAGGGAAGAGTTGGAGCTGAGATTGATGCTAACCTTTGTTCTGATTGTTTCTCTGATAACTTATGAATCAGACGTTCAGCAGGTTTTTACCAGCAGCTGAATTATCCACAGAGGTGTCCTCCTCTCCACAACAAACACACCAGGGGATTAAAACCAGTAGAAACACCCAGAAAGCAGTTTCACTTTAACAATCAGAGATTCAGCGACGCTCTTCAGTGACACAGGACAGGACGTCTCCAGCAGCTGGG
>NW_019440259.1:0-481 GCF_002814215.2 Seriola lalandi dorsalis
GAGTAGGACTGGGTGATATTACTGCAAATCAACATCATGATTATTTCGAACTTTCACCTCAGTTATGATTAGTGAACAATTCTCTTCATATGCCACAACGTGAATGTGCTCCAAACGATTAAACAAACTGGTGGTGTTGCCTTTGGTTACCGCATGTTCCATTCACCACTGTCTGGTAGTCGTGACAGATGAGACCCAAACGTCTCCAAGAGTGTCCGTTTCTGTCCGGTGTGTGTGTGTGTGTGTGTTCAAAATTATTTTCCACAAGGACTGCAGCTGTACATCAACAGGTAAACTCTGTCGATAATACGAGATAGTCTATGTAACATGAGATATGAGGTACAATGACAAATGACAAATATAGTAAAAGACAGAGCGGAAATGTAAAGCATGCACATGCACCTTTAATAAACCGTCCCCATGGGTCTTTCTCTAAATTCCACTATACATACAGGGTGTCTCAGAACAACACACTGCAGAG
>NW_019440260.1:0-640 GCF_002814215.2 Seriola lalandi dorsalis
GTATAGTATGGCATAAAATTTCAAAAAATGTCATAGTATACTAAGGCATAAAAATGACAAAAAAACCTCATAGTATAGTATGGCATAAAATTTCAAAAAACGTCACAGTATATTAAGGCATAAAAATGCCAAAAAAAAGTCCTATTCTAGTAGAGCATAAAAATGGCAAAAAATGTCATAGTATAGTATGGCATAAAATTTCAAAAATCGTCATAGTATAGTCAGGCACAAAACGTCACAGTATAGTAAGGCATAAAAATGCCAGAAAAAACTCATAGTATACTATGGCATAAAATTTCAAAAAATGTCATAGTATACTAAGGCATAAAAATGCCAGAAAAAGTCATATTCTAGTAGAACATAAAAATGTCAAAAAACGTCATAGTATAGTATGGCATAAAATTTCAAAAAATGTCATAGTATAACGAGGCATAAAAATGACAAAAAAACGTCACAGTATACTAAGGCACAAAAATGCCAAAAAAAGTCATATTCTAGTAGAGCATAAAAATGGCAAAAAACGTCATAGTATACTAAGGCATAAAAATGGCAAAAAACGTCATAATATAATAAGGCATAAAATGTCAAAAAACGTCATAGTATAGTATGGCATAAAATTTCAAAAAATGTCATAGTATAC
>NW_019440261.1:0-459 GCF_002814215.2 Seriola lalandi dorsalis
AGAGAGAGAGAGAGTGTGTGTGGCAGCAATTTAAGAAGTGTGAAATGTGTTTTACTATTGCAGATAGTGCAGACACACACACACACACACACACACAAACACACACACACAAACAACATCTTTTCATCCAAAACATTCCCAGGACTCAGCCCCCACATCCTGGCGCTCTACATGCAGAGGAGGTCCACCGAGTGTGGGGTGGGGCTGTGTGTGTGTGTGTGTGTGGGTGAGTGGGTGAGTGGGTGGGGTGGGTTATGGTGTGTTTCAGGTCATTCCCACACGAAACGCTTCACAGCCCGGTCCATCAGGTTGCTTAGTGATCTACCTAAACACTTCCTCTCTCACACTCCCGCTCGACCTTTCCTCTTGCTCCCACACTCCTCAGCCACCTTACGTCTCTGTCAGTCAGACCAGCACGCGCACACACACACACACACACAAGCACACACACACACACAC
>NW_019440262.1:0-568 GCF_002814215.2 Seriola lalandi dorsalis
TTGGAGCAAAGACAACACAATACTCCACAACATCCACTAGAGGGAGTCACACACTGTGAAAACACTGAGTTTTCAGAGACTGTGTCTGTGGACTGACGACACAAACATCACAAAAACTAAACCAGAAATACAAAGACAGTTGAATCTCACTGAGGAAGGAGCAGAGAGGTGATTACCTGGCCCCGCCCACTTTAGTCCACCTCAGCCAATGAGATTGTTTGTGTGTCCAGAGCAGAAATGTTGGAGGAACTAAAAGCACAATCAGCTTGATGTTGAGGAGAAGGGCTGTGCAGCAGAGAGGCTGTTTAGTTTCTTGATTCTACTGCAGTGGAAGAACATTGTTCATCTGCTGTCTGTTTGGCTTCAACTCCTCCAAAGACATGTTGCTTTACCTCTTTTGGTTTTTCTCTCACTTCATAGGTGAGTTTGACAACAAATCAGTGTCTCAGTTAACCTGCTGTATCAACAAGATATTTGACCTCCATTTTATCACTTTCACAGTTGAAACTTCACAATAATCTGTCTTTGTCATGAAGTCCTGTACAATCTAGTTATGATGTGAGCTACA
>NW_019440263.1:0-493 GCF_002814215.2 Seriola lalandi dorsalis
GCATAAAAATTCATAAAAAAGTCACAGTATAGTAAGGCATAAAAAGTCATAGTTTAGTTAGCCATAAAAACGTCATAGTATAGTATGGCATAAAATGTCAAAAATGCATCAATTTATATTAAGGCATAAAAGGTCATAAAAACGTCATAGTATGGTCAGGCATCAAACGAGATAGTACAGTAAGGCATAAAAATGACAAAAATGATCTTAGTATAGTATGGCAGAAAATTGCCAAAAAACGCCATAGTATAGTATGGCACAAAACGTCAAAAAAACATCATAGTATATTAAGGCATTAAAGGTCATATAAATGTCATAGCCTGGCAAGGCATGAGAAGAAATAATCTAATTAGGCGTAAAAATGCCAAAAAACGTCATAGTATAGTATGGTATAAAATGTCAAAAATACATCAATTTATGTTAAGGCATAAAAGGTCATAAAAACGTCATAGTATGGTCAGGCATCAAACGGGATAGTATAGTAAGGCATAAA
>NW_019440264.1:0-395 GCF_002814215.2 Seriola lalandi dorsalis
CTCTCCTCTCTCCTCCTTTCCTCTCCTCTCCTCATCTCCATCTCCTCTCTCCTCCTTTCCTCTCCTCTCCTCATCTCCATCTCCTCTCTCCTCTCTCCTCCTTTCCTCTCCTCTCCTCATCTCCATCTCCTCTCTCCTCCTTTCCTCTCCTCTCCTCATCTCCATCTCCTCTCTCCTCTCTCCTCCTTTCCTCTCCTCTCCTCATCTCCATCTCCTCTCTCCTCCTTTCCTCTCCTCTCCTCATCTCCATCTCCTCTCTCCTCCTTTCCTCTCCTCTCCTCAACTCCATCTCCTCTCTCCTCCTTTCCTCTCCTCTCCTCAACTCCATCTCCTCTCTCCTCTCTCCTCCTTTCCTCTCCTCTCCTCAACTCCATCTCCTCTCTCCTCTCTCCTCC
>NW_019440265.1:0-485 GCF_002814215.2 Seriola lalandi dorsalis
ATTACAATGAGTTGTATTCAGGTCAGGACTCTTATCAAACATCTACATTTTGTGGATGTCTGGACTACGGATGACACGATACCACGGTTCTCGACACCCATTTCGGTACCACAGTAAAAAAACAAAACAAACAATAAATTCTCTGTACTTTCTCTTACTCTCCTTTATTGAAAAATACAAATAAAATACAATACTTTGCTAAAATAAAAGAGACTTCACAGTGAGACGCTGGTTCGTCACTCCCCTCATAGAAAGGAGTAACTCTCCTCTCTCCATGAAGCTGCTGGTTTCTCCTGAAAACTTCTGCAGCTGTGCTTTTAAAATTTTCACCAAGGCGTCCTGAAAAGTCACGTCATTGGACGCCATGGCAGCCTGCAGCCGCCTCGCAGATCCAAACTCCCGACAAAGCTTCCTATAAACGGGGATGTGGGTCTTTCCAACCTTCTTTGGGAGAGTGAAATGTAATTTTCCCCCAGTCCTGTCTC
>NW_019440266.1:0-891 GCF_002814215.2 Seriola lalandi dorsalis
ATAAAGTAACATAGAAATACTCAAGTGAACAGTACTTGAGTAAATGTACTTAGTGACTTTCCACCACTATGGACTTCCCCCACTTCTTACAATAATAAAGTAGCTCCATGTAAAATCCTATGAACATTATTGAACTGAAAGTGAGTCAGTCCTTCAGTGATACCTGCCAACAGGACTCCCAGGACCAAGCCAGAGGTCGACATTAACCAGCTGTTGTTCAGGGCCCGGATCCATCACCTAACACCAGTGTCAAACTAACTGTGGCTCAAGTTGTTATCAATTAAAGTTTGACCTGGATGTGTGGTGTTGTCCTCATCAGAGCTGCAGTGGAGGCTGAACACATGAAAACACCATTTACCCACCAAAGAGTCATGATCATTAACATTATTTATACAGTTTATTATATAGTTAGTCTGTGATAACAACATAAAGTTAAATTTGATTTACTTGAAAGAACATTAGTTGTAAATGATTAAAGACTCGTGAAATTACAACAACTTTAAACAACTTCTAACTGGTAAACACACACACACACACACACACACAGATGTAAACAAAGTCATGTGATTTCTTGCAGATTGGAGAAGAACTGAAAGTGAAAGTATTCAGCTGATGTCTCTGTTGTTCAGACGCCATTTTAAAAGGGCAGCGCAGCAGCAGGAAACTGTCGACTGAGGCTGGTGAGTGTTAAAACAACATTATTATTATTTTACTGTCAAAGTTTCTGAGTCAGTTTCTCTCTGAGGAGAGAAGAAGAGTCAGAGTGAACTTCTGTCCACATGAAGACACTGAGAGGAAAAGACGAAATAAGAAGCTGCGTGTGTGTGTGTGTGTGTGTGTGTGTTGTGTTTCCTGGTATTTCTGGGTGTGTCTCTTCAACATATTGTCTGA
>NW_019440267.1:0-446 GCF_002814215.2 Seriola lalandi dorsalis
TTTTTAAAGGAAGGGAACTGATTAACGATGGAGAACAGGTGGGGAAGCAGACACAGGTGGGACACATCAGGGACGATTAACCAAAGGAAGCAAAACTAGAACTCAGACACTGGGGCGACACGACTATCAAAATAAAACAGGAAGTGCACGGGGAAACAGAGCACAAGACAGCTATGCCGATATGAGGAGCCATTGGGGTTTGCCTCTCCTGACTGTGCTGAGGGGCGCATCAATGTGTGTATCAGGTTTTATCGCAATCCAAATAATAGTTGTTGATTCATACCACACTGAACCACAAATACCAACCTCATGATGGTGTTGAAGTAAAACCCGTTTAAATCCATCATCTAGGAGCCGTGATTGTCTCTGTGTCTTTTGTGTCGCTGCATCAGGTAGATGTTGAGATATTTCATAGGAAAAGTGAAAACTAACCTGTTGACTAGTGA
>NW_019440268.1:0-456 GCF_002814215.2 Seriola lalandi dorsalis
GAGTCCCAGCAGCTCTCAGCTGTTTGAAGGAGACTCTGTCTCTCTGAGCTGTGAGGAGGACGACAGCTCTGCTGGATGGAGGCTGAGGAGGAACACCACCAGAGAAACCAGGACTCAGTGTGGAGCTGACTGGGGAAGATCAGCTGGTTCTTCCTGTAACATCAGCTACACCTTCACACAGGACAGTGGAGTTTACTGGTGTGAGTCCGGAGAGGGAGCAACCAGTAACAGCATCAGCATCACTGTCACTGGTAAGATCAGACTGTGGAGTCAGTGTTGATGAAGCTGTGTGTAAATGGATGAAATGCTGTAGTTTGTCTGTGTGTTGAGGTGGAGCAGTGATCCTGCAGAGTCCTGTCCTCCCTGTGATGGAGGGACATGATGTCACTCTGCACTGTAAAACAAAGACCCCTCCCTCCAACCTCCCAGCTGCTTTCTATAAAGATGGCTCCCTCA
>NW_019440269.1:0-618 GCF_002814215.2 Seriola lalandi dorsalis
AAATGTTGGTATAGTATGGCCGAAAATTTCTAAAATACGTCATAGTATAGTATGGCATAAAATGTCAAAAAAACGTCATAGTATATTAAGGCATAAAAGGTCATAAAAACGTCTTAGTATGGTCAGGCATCAAACAAGATAGTACAGAAAGGCATAAAAATGCCAAAAAACATCTAAGTATTGTATGGCTGAAAAATGCTAAAAAATGTCATAGTATAGTATGACATAAACCGTCAAAAAAACATCATAGTATATTAAGGCATAAAAGGTCATAAAAACGTCATAGTATGGTCAGGCATCAAATGAGATAGTATAATAAGACTTAAAAATGCACCAAAAAAAATGTTGGTATAGTATGGCCGAAAATTTCTAAAATACGTCATAGTATAGTATGGCATAAAATGTCAAAAAAACGTCATAGTATATTAAGGCATAAAACCTCATAAAAACGTCTCAGTATGGTCAGACATCAAACAAGATAGTACAGAAAGGCATAAAAATGCCAAAACAAATGTTGGTATAGTATGGCCGAAAATTGCTAAAATACGTCATAGTATAGTATGGCATAAAATGTCAAAAAAAAGTCATAGTATATTAAGGCATAAAACCGCATATAAA
>NW_019440270.1:0-456 GCF_002814215.2 Seriola lalandi dorsalis
ACATTTTTTGAGATTATTATGCCATACTATACTATGACGTTTTTTGACATTTTTATGCCTTACCATGCAATGTTTTTGTATTCCTTACTATACTATGACGTTTTCATGACCATTTATGCCTTAATAAACTATGATATTTTTTCTCATTTATATGCCATACTATACTATGACTTTTTTTGATATTTTTATGCCATACTATACTTTGAAGTTTTCTCACATTTTTTAAGCATTACTATGCAATGTCTTTTTATTCCTTACTATAATATGATGTTTTTATGACCTATTATGCATTAATATACCATGATGTTTTTTCGACATTTTATGCCATACTATACTATGACGTTTTTTGACATTTTTATGCCTTACCATGCAATGTGTTTGTATTCCTTACTATACTATGACGTTTTTATGACTATTTATGCATTAATATACCATGATGTTTTTTCGACATTTTAT
>NW_019440271.1:0-459 GCF_002814215.2 Seriola lalandi dorsalis
CAAGCCGCTTGTCCTTCTCTGCATTTTGGATGCGTAAAGCCTTCACCTCCTTGACCAGGTCCAGGATACTTTTCTGCTGCAGCCTGGCAGCAGAAATCTCCTCCGTGAGGACATCGAGCGACTTCCTAATGTCCTCGACTTCCTCAGCCGCTACGGTCTTCTTCGATCCCATGTAGCCTGTTGTTGTTGGCTCAGTTTGTAATTATCCAGTCGAAGTAGATAGTTCAAAACAATCAAACTTTCTAGACTATGTAGAAAGAATGTGTCCAAGAACTGGATTAAAAAGTAACTTTTCTCACAGAGCTTCTGGAGGGGACACACAGACGCGGCAAACTTCTATCTTCTCTTTCTAGCCATTTTTAATACTTATATGATTACTTGATTTCTAAAAAAAATATTTAATGATTTACTCAAATATTTTTTTCATTGTCGGTATTGTCAGAACCTCAAAAAATATTT
>NW_019440272.1:0-444 GCF_002814215.2 Seriola lalandi dorsalis
CACACCGGGGAGCGGACCGAGGTGTTCCCACATCCACCACCATCTCAGCCCAGCCTCACACGGGAACCTCCCCGACAACCCGCTGCCTGTCCGGCTGCCGACCACCCACCCTCCGGTAGCAGCGTCCTCCAGGCTTGGCTCCCCGCGCACTCTGCTCCTCTCTGGGTCACACAGGTGCAGTCACCCGCTCTCATCATCTCAGGTGCAATCACTCACTGTCATCAGCTCCACGCGCAAGAGGTCCTCGTCCAGACCGAGGAGCGGACAAAAGTGTCCCTACGTCCACCACCAGATCACCCCAGCCTCACACGGGACCATGGACCGACAACCCGCTGCCTCTCTGGGTCACACAGGTGCAGTCACTCGCTCTAATCACCCCAGGTGCAATCACTCACTGTAATCAGCTGCACGCGCTGTTTCAACTCATTTTCTGCTCTGAAACTA
>NW_019440273.1:0-879 GCF_002814215.2 Seriola lalandi dorsalis
TATGTCATTTTTATTACTTTTCATGCCTTATTATACTATGTCATTTTTATGACTTTTTATGCCTTACTATACTGTCGTTCTCATGTACTTGTATGCCTTACTATACTATGTCGTTTTTATGCCTTACTTTACTATGACGTTTTTATGCCTTTTTATGACTTACTATACTATGTCGTTTTCATTGATTTTTATGCCTTACTATACTATGTCGTTTTTATGAGTTTTTATACTTTACTATACTATGTCGTTTTCATGCACTTTTATGCCTTACTATACAATGTCGTTTTCATGCACTTTTATGCCTTACTATACTATGTCGTATTTATGCCTTACTTTACTATGACATTTTTATGCCTTGCTATACTATGACGTTTTTATGCCTTTTTATGACTTACTATACTATGTCGTTTTTATGACTTTTTATGCCTTACTATACTATGTCGTTTTCATGCACTTTTATGCCTTACTATACTATGTCATTTTTATGAGTTTTTATTACTCACTATACCACGTCATTTTAATGCCTTTTTAAGCCTTACTATACTATGATGTTTTTATGCCTTACTACACTATGTCGTTTTTATGACTTTTTATGCCTTTTTATGCCTTACTATACTATGACGTTTTTATGCCTTTTTATGACTTACTAAAATCTGTTGTTTTCATGCACCTTTATGCCTTACTATACTATGTCATTTTCATGCACTTTTATGCCTTACTATACTATGTCGTTTACATGCACTTTTATGCCTTACTATACAATGTCGTTTTCATGCACTTTTATGCCTTACTATACTATGTCATTTTAATGAGTTTTTATGCCTTACTATACTATGTCATTTTAATGAGTTTTTATGACTCACTATACTATGTCGTTTT
>NW_019440274.1:0-442 GCF_002814215.2 Seriola lalandi dorsalis
GGGGACGGCCTGAAACAATAACTCAGGAATTTCAATGAATCCCTGGCCAAACTGTTCATGCAAACCATCAGGCCGCTAATCCTGTTGGCTAACCTTATTTGTTGATGCAACACACTAGCTATACATTTGGTCACTATGTTTTCCAGATTGCAAAATACAAACATTTGTGACTGACCAATATATTCAATTCCAGAAATCATTTTAGTAATTGCACGTTCTTCCCGGAGAAAGTGGAGACTGGATGTGTAGGCTACTATATAATCATAGCTGCCATCAGCAATGGATAGTTATCATTGATGGCCATTATCAAAGGCAAACACACCCTGACTACAGAAGTAAATATTTTCTTTCTTTTTTTTTTCCTTTTTTCTTTTTTTGGTAAGTGTCAAAATTCCTGAGCTTTAGACTCAGATAATTTAAAAGCTGTTTTCAACCTCATTCA
>NW_019440275.1:0-321 GCF_002814215.2 Seriola lalandi dorsalis
GCAACGACATATTGATACATCCAGCAAATGCTAAAGCGACGTTAGCGTTCATATCGGACTCATCACTCCCACGTCTATCTGGAGCCTGTTGCTGATGAGAGTCTGAACCAAAACAATGAGCTGAAAGATGCTAAAACGCTCCACGGAGATGCAGAGTCAGGTGTTTTTTCACATCACATGAAGTCGTTTAACACGTTAGTAATATAAAGATATTTATACATGTAGCTTGAGATAAGAAAAGACAACAAAGCGGGACCAGGAGAAGTTAGCCACGCCCGATTTAGTCGACTGAGCCTTTTCCAGACCACCGTGGAGAAAGCA
>NW_019440276.1:0-445 GCF_002814215.2 Seriola lalandi dorsalis
CCTCCTCCTCCTCTCTCTCCCCCTCTTCTTCCTCCTCCTCTTCTCTCCTCCTCTTCTCCTCTTCTCCCTCCTCCTCTCTCTTCTTCATCTCTCTTTTCCTCCTCTCTCCTCCTCCTCCTCTTCTCTCTCTCTCTCCTCTCTCTCCTCCCTCCTCCTGTTCTCCCTCCTCCTCTCTCTTCTTCATCTCTCTCCTCCTCCTCTCTCTCGTCCTGCTCTTCCCTCCTCCTCCACCTCTCTTTCCCCCTCTTCTCCCTCCTCCTCTTCTCTCTCCTCCTCTCTCTCCTCCTCTCTCTTCTTCTCTTTCTTCCTCCTCTCTCCTCCTCCTCTCTCTTCTTCCTCTCTCTCCTCCTCCTCTCTCTCCTCCCTCCTCCTCTCTCCTCCTCCTCTCCTCTTTTCTTTCTTCCTCCTCTCTCCTCCTCCTCTCCTCTTTTCTTTCTTCCTCCTC
>NW_019440277.1:0-452 GCF_002814215.2 Seriola lalandi dorsalis
CATAGACGGAATCAGGCACACTTTGAGGGGCGGATTCTGGATGTGGAACATTTGTTTAAAGTAATTATGGAAAAAGATATAAGATTAGCGTGCAAGTATGGAGGGGTGGAGGCGAAAGAAGCTTTTTTGAGTGGGAATAAGTTTATCAAAGAAGGGGAGGGGGGAGCGATTTTATTTGATTGGTGAATGTGGTGGAATATTGTTATCTGTTTGGCTGTTTTTATGTTTGTTCTGTTTTTTTGGGGGGGATATTAATCAGAAGAGTAAATTCGTTATAGGTAGGAGATGGGGAAATGGCTTGTATCTTTGTTACTATATTGAATAATTGGGAAGGAATGAGTGTATTTGTGTATGTAAAATCTAATATTATGTGGAAGTCATGTATGGACAAGTGTGAAATTGTGAATTGAAGAAAAAATAAAAAAGATAAAAAAAAAAAAAGAACACGCCCG
>NW_019440278.1:0-434 GCF_002814215.2 Seriola lalandi dorsalis
TTCTGTGTTTTATTTGAAGTGTTGATCCATCAGAAGATATAAAAACCATCTCAGTGTAGTTTTACATCTCCTCTCTCAGGCTTCTCTCTGCAGCTCTAGTAACAACAGGTCAGTCAGCCAATCAGAAGAGAGGAGGCTCTGAGCCTCTCTTCTTTTTTTTTTTTAAAGTATATTTTTTTGGGGCTTTTGTGCCTTTATTGGACAGGATAGTGGAGAGAGACAGGAAATGGGGAGGCAGAGAGGGGGAATGACATGCAGTAAAGGCCGTCCGATGCGGGACTCGAACCGGGGCCAACTGCAGCGAGGACTGTATCCTCTACACATGGGCCGCCTGCTTAGACCACTACGCCACACGACGCCCCTGAGCCTCTCTTCTTATTGGCTGACTGTTTTCTGAGTGATCCAATAAAAATAAAGCAGATTTCAGGTAAAAA
>NW_019440279.1:0-473 GCF_002814215.2 Seriola lalandi dorsalis
ACTGACAAATAATTGGGGTGTTGTAGTACAGTGGGACGGGGCCTGAGTTCGTCTGGAGATGGCGCTACCTGTGATAAACGTGATATAAAATAACTTGGCGGTGCCTCCAATAACATTTAAGAAGTAACACAAAATGTTGGTACTTACCCTTTAAAATAAAAGTTCCCTTTAACCTATTTAATATGTATCCAAAAAGTATCACCCTTGTAAATACAACACAGGATTAAGTGAAAACAACAATAACTATTTATTGCAAGGTTACTAATTGGATTTCCAAATTAGTCAAATAATTCACTGTTGACTTTTAAGTAGGCCTATGCATTAATAAAAGTATTCAAAACTCTCATTTGGTCTGGAAGGTTTGACACACAAATGATGAACCCAATGATAAAATGTGAAATCAAATAAACAAATAAACTCAAATGTCCACAGCCCACACTCACACACACATTCACGCAGGGCTATTAAATGTA
>NW_019440280.1:0-496 GCF_002814215.2 Seriola lalandi dorsalis
CATAAAAAGTAATTGTATAGCAAGAAATAAAAAGTCAAGGTATAGTAAGGCATAAAAAGTCATAAAAACGTCATAGTATAGTATGACATAAAAATGTCAAAAAACGTCATAGTATGGTATATGGTATAGTAAGAGATAAAAAGTAATCGTATAGTAAGGCATAAAAAGTCATAGTATAGTGTGATATAAAAATGTAAAAAAAAGTCATAGTATAGTACGGGATTAAAAGTCATAGTATAATAAAGTTTAAAAAGTCATAGTATAGTACGGGATTAAAAGTCATAGTATAATAAAGTTTAAAAAGTCATAGTATAGTGTGATATAACAATGTCAAAAAAAAGTCATAGTATAGTGTGATATCAAAATGTAAAAAAAAAGTCACAGTATAGTACGACATAAAAAGTAATTGTATAGCAAGAAATAAAAAGTCATAGTATAGTATGACATAAAAATGTCAAAAAACGTCATAGTATAGTAAGGGATTAAAAGTCATAGT
>NW_019440282.1:0-474 GCF_002814215.2 Seriola lalandi dorsalis
ATAAAAAGTAGTAAAAACATCATAGTATAGTAAGGCATAAACATTTATAAAAATGTCACAGTATAATAAGGCATAAAAATATCATCGTATAATAAGGCATAAGAAGTCATAAAAATCATCATAGTATAGTAAGGCATAAAAATTTATTAAAATGTCATGGTATAAAAAGGCATAAAAATATCATAGTATAATAAGGGATAAGAAGTCTTAAAAAGCATCATAGTATAGTAAGGCATAAAAAATTTAAAAAAAAAGTCACAGTACAGTAAGGCTTAAAAAGTCATAAAAACATCATAGTATAGTAAGGCAAAAAATTGATAAAAATGTCATTATATAGCATGGCATAAAAATTCATAAAAGCATCATAGTATAGTAAGGCATAAAAAGTAATACAATCATTATAGTATAGTAAGGCATTAAAAGTCATAGTGTTATAAGGCATAAAAACATCATAGTATAGCAAGGCATAAAAAA
>NW_019440283.1:0-459 GCF_002814215.2 Seriola lalandi dorsalis
ACACTTCAGAAACTGTGACGTCACTATTCAAAATGATTAAGTGATTAATTAAGAAAATAATCACCAGGCAGTTTATCAATTAATAAAAATCATTAACCACATGACTTTCATCACTGCTATGATATTATCAGAAGTCACTATATCTTCACACGTTACCATAAACATTTATGAATCATCATCACCATCATCATCACCATCATCAGCTTCATCATCATCACCATCATCACCATCATCACCACCATCATCACCATCATCATCATCATCACCATCATCAGCTTCATCATTATCATCATCACCATCATCATCACCACCATCACCATCATCACCATCATCACCACCATCATCACCATCATCATCACCATCATCATCAGCTTCATCATCACCATCATCATCACCATCATCAGCTTCATCATTATCATCATCACCATCATCACCATCATCACCATCATCACCATCATC
>NW_019440284.1:0-784 GCF_002814215.2 Seriola lalandi dorsalis
GGAATGAAAGGATATAGTACAGTAAGGCCCAAAAATGTCATATTCCAATATGGCATAAAACTGTTAAAAAACGTCATAGTATAGTATGGCATAAAATGTCAAAAATACATCATAGTATATTAAGGCATAAATGGTCATAAAAACGTCATAGTATGGTAAGGAATGAAATGACATAGTATAATAAGGCATAAAAATGCCAAGAAATGTCATATTATAGTATGGCATAAACTGCCAAAAAACATCATAGTATAGTATGGCATAAAATGTCAAAAATACATCATAGTATATTAAGGCATAAATGGTCATAAAAACGTTATAGTATGGTAGGGAATGAAAGGATATAGTACAGTAAGGCCCAAAAATGCCAAAAAATGTCATATTCCGGTATGGCATAAAACTGTTAAAAAACGTCATGGTATAGTATGGCATAAAATGTCAAAAAACGTCATAGTATAGTATGGCATAAAATGTCAAAAATACATCATAGTATATTAAGGCATAAATGGTCATAAAAACGTCATAGTATGGTAAGGAATGAAATGACATAGTATAATAAGGCATAAAAATGCCAAGAAATGTCATAGTATAGTATGGCATAAAATGTCAAAAATACATCATAGTATATTAAGGCATAAATGGTCATAGAAACGTCATAGTATGGTAAGGAATGAAACGACATAGTATAATAAGGCATAAAAATGCCAAAAAACGTCATAGTCCAGTATGGCATAAAATGTCAAAAATACATCATAGTATATTAAGGCATAAATGGTCATAAAAACGT
>NW_019440285.1:0-402 GCF_002814215.2 Seriola lalandi dorsalis
GTTTATTAGATTCTTTCCCGAATAGCATCATTTTTCATAGTTGGTTTTATTTGTCACTCCCTCTCGAGGTAGGAGTATTTAAATAAAGACTGCCTTATTGACACTCTGCATCTGAGTCCTCTTTCAAGTCCAGGCCTGACAGTAACATCCTCCTCTCACCTACTAGAGAGCGTGGGGGTTGGTGGACCAGTCCAGTTTGTTGTTGAGGTGAACCCCCAGGGACTTGTAGTTCTCCACCACCTCGATGTCCAGTCCCTGGATGTTCACTGGTGTGAAGTGGGATGTCTTCCGCCTGAAGTTCACAATCATCTCCTTTGTTTTGCTGGCGTTAAGCTGAAGCTGGTTGATCTTGCACCAGCTGATGACTGTCCTGTATTCCAGTTCATTCCCCTCTTAGTTCTT
>NW_019440286.1:0-443 GCF_002814215.2 Seriola lalandi dorsalis
TCTTCTCTTCTCTTCTCTTCTCTCCTCTTCTCTTCTCTTCTCTTCTCTTCTGTCCTCTTCTCTTCTCTTCTCTTCTCTTCTCTTCTCTCCTCTCCTCTTCTCTTCTCTTCTCTTCTCTTCTGTCCTCTTCTCTTCTCTTCTCTTCTCTTCTCTCCTCTTCTCTTCTCTCCTCTTCTCTTCTGTCCTCTTCTCTTCTCTTCTCTTCTCTTCTCTTCTCTTCTCTTCTCTTCTCTTCCATAAAAGGCTTCATTGGGCCTGAATTTGTTGAATTATTTTAAGAGCTAATCTCTGTTTTCTCCAAAAGTTCAGAAAGATAATGAATGAGGCGAAACAAATATTAAGCAAACTTTCTCCATCCTCTGTCACATTGAGCGCCTGAGATATGAGGCATTTGGACTGAACAGTTTAGATGTAATGTGATATTTGCTTTTTTTTTTTTTTTT
>NW_019440287.1:0-430 GCF_002814215.2 Seriola lalandi dorsalis
CATGAATGAATGAATCCAAGTGTATGTCAAGTTCTCTGAGCTTCTATACAGTAACATAATATATACAGTTCATCATACTGTTTGCCTTTTTTAAAAATCCTAATAAGTAACATACGGCTCTGATTATAGGTGCTATCTTCATCTCTAATGTGCTGTTCCTTAACTAGTTATGAAGTAAGTACAATAAAGTAATTTGATAAACACGACCTACTCTGTCTCTTTCCAGTCTGCTGAGATCAAGAACTGCCGGATGAGATGCAGTGATGCATTGTGGGGTTTTTAGTATCAACAACCTCAGGCCTTCCTTCAGCCTTGCAGGTAGCACTCTTCCAAACACACATATTTAACCTGATATAAACTGATTGATTTCCTCACTGGTGTTAAATATCTCTGGTTTGATCTGAAGTGAATGTGAACATTGATGTGTGGA
>NW_019440288.1:0-524 GCF_002814215.2 Seriola lalandi dorsalis
TGTCTGTTACAAACTGCATCTGAAGTCATTATATGACTAAACCGACCTGCTCTTAAAAACAACAACTGTTAATAAAAACTACACGTCACACAGACAAAGGAACGGTAAGTGAAATAAATTAACTTAAAACTTACTTTTTCCGCGGGGTCGGAGCTTTGGAGCTGTCCCGTCTCCAGTTAGTTTAGAGCGGGGGGCGAGAGCCGGTCCACCGCAGGAGAGCGTCGTCCACACCGGGGAGCGACTGCCGAACATCCACTCTCCGGTAGCAGCGTCCTCCAGGCTTGGCTCCCCGCGCACTCTGCTCCTCTCTGGGTCACACAGGTGCAGTCACCCGCTCTCATCACCCCAGGTGCAATCACTCACTGTAATCAGCTGCACGCGCTGTTTCAACTCATTTTCTGCTCTGAAACTAGTGAAACGTTATTTTTTCTTCAAACCTCCTGCTCACGTCCTGACCCTCGGTCAGACCCTGGTCCTCATGATCCAGCCTCTCCGGTTCAGCCCGACTCTCTCTCTCCTCCAGT
>NW_019440289.1:0-733 GCF_002814215.2 Seriola lalandi dorsalis
ATAAAAACGTCAAAAAACGTCATAGTATAGTAAGGCATAAAAACGTCATAGTATAGTAAGACATAAAATGTCAAAAAAACGTCATAGTATAGTAAGGCATAAAATGTCATAAAATCATCATAGTATAGTGAGGCATAAAAGTCATAAAAACGTCATAGTATAGTAAGGCATAAAAACGTCATAGTATAGTAAGGCATAAAATGTCATAAAATCATCATAGTATAGTGAGGCATAAAATGTCAAAAAACGTCATAGTATAGTAAGTCATAAAAACGTCAAAAAACGTCATAGTATAGTAAGGCATAACAACGTCAAAAACGTCATAGTTTAGTATGGCATAAAGATGTTGAAAAACGTCATCGTATAGTAAGGCATAAAGACGTCAAAAACGTCATAGTATAGTAAGGCATAAAATGTCATAAAATCATCATAGTATAGTGAGGCATAAAATGTCATGAAAACGTCATAGTATAGTAAGGCATAAAATGTCATAAGATCATCACAGTATAGTGAGGCATAAAATGTCAAAAAACGTCATAGTATAGTAAGGCATAAAACGTCATAGTATAGTAAGTCATAAAAACGTCAAAAAACGTCATAGTATAGTAAGGCATAACAACGTCAAAAACGTCATAGTTTAGTATGGCATAAAGATGTTGAAAAACGTCATAGTATAGTAAGGCATAAAACGTCATAGTATAGTAAGGCATAAAAACGTCAAAAAACGTCATAG
>NW_019440290.1:0-588 GCF_002814215.2 Seriola lalandi dorsalis
ATTGTGACATTTTTTATGATTTACTAAACTATGACATTTTTTATGCCTTACTATACTATGGCATTTTTTATGATTTATTATGACATTTTTTATGGATTACTAAACTATGACATTTTTTATGACTTACTATACTATGACATTTTTTATGATTTATTATGACATTTTGTATGATTTACTAAACTATGACATTTTTTATGCCTTACTATACTATGACATTTCTTATGATTTATTATGACATTTTGTATGATTTACTAAACTATGACATTTTTTATACCTTACTATACTATGACATTTTTTTATGATTCATTATGACATTTTGTATGATTTACTAAACTATGACATTTTTTGTGCCTTATTATATACTATGACATTTCTTATGCCTTACTATACTATGATGTTTCTTATGCCTTACTATACTATGAAATTTTTATAATTTTCTAAACTATGACATATTTTATGCCTTACTATACTATGACATTTTTATGATTTTTTATGACATTTTGTATGATTTACTAAACTGTGACATTTTTTATGCCTTACTATACTATGGCATTTTTTATGATTTATTATGACATTTTTTATGGATTA
>NW_019440291.1:0-427 GCF_002814215.2 Seriola lalandi dorsalis
TTGATGGAAACAAAGGGAGGGGAGAGGGAGGCAGAGAGAGGAGAGCGAGAGGGAGGGATGAACATGAGAGGGAGAGAGAGAGAGAGAGAAAGAGAGAGAGACAAAGAGATTAAGAAAAGAGAAGGAGAGTGAGACAGAGAGGAAGAGTGAAGAGAAAGCAAACAGACGAAACACACGAGGAAGAGAGAGAGAGATGGAAATACTGGGAGATGGAGAAAGAGAGAGAGAGAGAGAGAGAGAGAGAGAGAGCTGTGTACAGGATGTGGTGGGACTTGCTACCTGATGGGCTGGTCAGCCAGTTTGTACTTTCTGGATCCAATCTATTATTCATACACTGGATACAGAGAAGGACACAACGCTGCTGCCCTCAATATCATTACCAGTGTGTGTGCGTGTGTGTGTGTGTGTGTGTGTGTGTGTGTGTACG
>NW_019440292.1:0-391 GCF_002814215.2 Seriola lalandi dorsalis
GGTAAATATCACATATATGAGGAGAAACCTTGTAATATTAGCTGAAGTTACTGTGTGTAAGCTAACTGTGTGGCTAAACCGCTTGTATTAAAACCATAGACCGAGGGAAAACATGTTATAACGTGTTTTAAAATGAGTTCTACAAAGCGAAGGTGACGTCACCGACCTTAGTGTTAACAGAGACAGCGGGTTGTCAGTGTCGGTAAGTCACGGTCACTAAACGATCCCGTTATTACAGTGAACTGTCGTGTCGTGTGTGTCGTGTTTGTTCATATTAAGTTTGGTTCAGTGTTAGTCGGATAGTTTTCAGCTCTAGTTCATTTCATTATTGATGACAGGAGTCAAAACATCTGTTGGAATGATTCTGTCTCTGTCAGAATAAAGAACATGA
>NW_019440293.1:0-452 GCF_002814215.2 Seriola lalandi dorsalis
CCCACATTCTCCAGTAAACCTCTATTCTTGAAGACGAGGCATCGTGTGCAAGGCAGTCAGTCTGTACACACCAACCCAGTGGACAAATAAGTGAGTATTCAGGTCCAAAGGAGTCAATGAACTGTCATCCTGAAGTCCACATTGAGAAATACTTTGACGGGTTTGACTGCTTATCAGGCACCAAAACACTGCTCAGCCTTTATGGTATTCTGTGACTAAGTTTGGCAAATTAGCTCAGTTTGGCAAATACGTCTATGTGATTCGATGTTTATAAGACATTGAAACACTGCACAGGATTAATGCGACTCCTAGACAGAATTATACAACTGTGGAAATGTAATGTTGCTGCAATTCGCTTGGCGTTTCCACAACGTCTCCATGTCAACAAGAGCAGATTCTATCCCAAATGTTCTCCCAATTTATCCGCTGTGACATGTACTTGGAAAGAACTT
>NW_019440294.1:0-450 GCF_002814215.2 Seriola lalandi dorsalis
AAGTGAAAATAACGTCATAGTATAATAAGGCATAAAAATGTCAAAAAACGTCATAGTATAGTAAGGCATAAAAATGTCGAAAACGTCATAGTATATTAAGGCATAAAAATGTCCAAAAACGTCATAGTATAGTAAGTCATATAGTGTCATATTATAGTAAGGCAAAAAAAAGTCAAAAAAATGTCATAGTATAGTACGGTATAAAAATGTCAAGAAACGTCATAGTATAGTAAGGCATAAAAATGTCGAAAACGTCATAGTATATTAAGGCATAAAAATGTCCAAAAACGTCATAGTATAGTAAGTCATATAGTGTCATATTATAGTAAGGCAAAAAAAAGTCAAAAAAATGTCATAGTATAGTACGGTATAAAAATGTCAAGAAACGACATAGTATAGTAAGTCATAAAGTAACATATTATAGTAAGGCATAAAAATGTCAAAAAATGT
>NW_019440295.1:0-691 GCF_002814215.2 Seriola lalandi dorsalis
AGTATAGTAAGGCATAAAAACGTCATAGTATAGTAAGGCATAAAAACGTCATAGTATAGTAAGGCTTAAAAAGGTCAAAAAACATCATAGTATTGTACGGCATAAAAACGTCAAAAAACGCCATAGTATAGTAAGGCATTAAAACACCATAGTACAGTAAGGCATAAAATAAAAAAAACATCATAGTATTGTAAGGCTTAAAAACGTCAAAAAACATCATAGTACAGTAAGGCATAAAAACGTCAAAAAACGTCATAGTATAGTAAGGCATAAAAACATCAAAAAACGCCATAGTATAGTAAAGCATAAAAACGTAAAAAAACATCATAGGACAGTACGGCATAAAAACGTCAAAAAACTTCATAGTATAGTAAGGCATTAAAACACCATAGTACAGTAAGGCATAAAATAAAAAAAAAACATCAAAAAACATCATAGTATTGTAAGCTATAACAATATCGAAAAACCTCATAGTATAGTACAGTAAGGCATAAAAACCTCATAGTATGATAAGGCATAATATGTCATATAAACACTGAAAAAGGTCATAGTAAATAAGGCATTAAAAATGTCATAGTCACCAAATTAATTGCTGACATGTTTTTATTTGTAGAGTATTTCTCAAATTAGGATTGGATGAATTAGATTTGAAAAACTTGCTTACAATTAAGTTTTAACACTAGTACAAAAC
>NW_019440296.1:0-667 GCF_002814215.2 Seriola lalandi dorsalis
CCATCATATTCTTCATGAATGTTACTCAAATAGACAGGAAAACTTATCCTGAAGTGTTCTGTGTAGAAATCCCACTAAATGTGAATGCTCAGATCTTGGATACACACAGACAGCTTTAACGAGGGAAAGAGCCGATTTAGACGCTGGAAACGTGGAAACAGCGCTTTTCAACAGTATCGCATTCTAAGGTGTAGCTGATAACTTTATGACATGTAAACATGAAATCCATCATATTCTTCATGAATGCTACTCAAATAGACAGGAAAACTTATCCTGAAGTGTTCTGTGTAGAAATCCCACTAAATGTTAATGTTGAGATTTTGGATACACACAGACAGCTTTAACGAGGAAAGGAGCCGATTTAGGCGCTGGAAACGTTAAAACAGCGCTTTTTAACAGTATTGCATTCTCAGGTGTAACATGTAAACATGGAATCCATCATATTCTTCATGAATGCTACTCAAATAGACAGGAAAACCTATCCTGAAGTGTTCTGTACAGACAGGACAATGAGTGACAAAAACTCAGTTTTCAGACACAGAGAAAGCTTCTGACGAGGACTTAGAGCAGATCCTGACGCTTAAACGCGCTTTTCAACAGTATTACCTTCTAAGGTGTAACTGATAACTTTATGACATGTAAACATGAAATCCATCATATTCTTCAT
>NW_019440297.1:0-492 GCF_002814215.2 Seriola lalandi dorsalis
GCAGCATGTTTTCTTTTTCTTTCTTCTTTTCTAATATCATCAGTCCATCAGTCACTAATCATATTCTACCACCCTATGAATCCTGCTTATACCAAAATGATTCACGATGAGGGTAAAATGATAAAGCAAGAGGAAAATCTTAAGTAGTCGCTCTCAGCTGCACTTCACAGTAACTGGCGGGTTCAGGCGACCCCTCCACTCTGCGTTGTGTGGAGAATGAGGAGCAGGAGGCTCGCTGATCCTTGTGTGGGTTATTGTCTGAACAGGAACAGAATATGTACAGATCAGTCAAACAGGTGGCGCTCACACGGCTCACTACAAAGAACAGCATGTTATTTTAGCTCAGAGGCTAACTAGCTAGCTTAGAGAGGGCGATATGACATTATTTGAACATTTCAGCACTTGAAAAGCACAGCGAGTCACTTGTGACTTCTCATGAACATTTCTACATTCACAGTGCACATATATGTTCATACATTGTACATACAGACA
>NW_019440298.1:0-555 GCF_002814215.2 Seriola lalandi dorsalis
GATTAAAACCTGTAGAAACATCATGAAGCAGTTTGACTTTAAAACTCAGATTCACTGACGCTCTTCAGTGACACAGGACAGGACGTCTCCAGCAGCTGGGAGCTGAGCTGTCTCACATTTCCTCAGCTTGTTTCTCTGATAACTTCAGATCCAGACGTCCGACGACTAAAATCCTTCATCTGGTTCAAATATAGAGCTGAAAACCACCAAGGTGTCAAAAGGGTATGTGGCTTAAAACTAGATAAAATTCAATGTTGAGCTTCTGTCAGACAAACACACTGACACATGATCATAGAGGATATGATGTCACTGAGAGGAGACCAATTAAAATCACAGATTTCTCTGGTTTGAGAATTGATGGAAACATTTGTGATAATGTAAGAACACAACTCAACAACATATAGAACAAAGATCTAGTTGTTTGTAGACATTTTAAAGAGGAAAAATTACAGATTATAACTTCAATGTCATCGGATGTGCAATTGACCAACTTTAAAAACACAGGCTGCACCTGCTGCTCATCATGTGATTAGATTAATTTAAGGAAGTTACAAT
>NW_019440299.1:0-892 GCF_002814215.2 Seriola lalandi dorsalis
AGTTGAAGTGAGAATTACCACAACAGGGAATTGAAGTGCTGTCCTACTGACAAAGGAAAAACCAGTCTTTAGAACACCCTAGGTGTTAACAGGACTGACCCAAATTCTTAAAAAAACACAAGAAACAACTAAAAGCTCAAGTTAAGGATAAGGATAAGTTGAAAATAAACAAATAAAATAAATGATAGAGAGTCAAACCGAACTAAATTAAAGTACCTAGGGAGATAAATATAAGTAAAGAAATAAAGAAATAAATATATTAATAGATAAAACGATCCCAAACAACAAAGCATAAAGAGAGAATAATAAGTAAAGAAATAAAGAAATAAATATATTAATAGATAAATAAATAAAATAAAATAAAAAATAAGAAGGTAAAATGGGACAGGGGGGTAGCAAACTAACTCCAAAAGAACATTTATCATGTAAAGATTGGAAATATGTTGAGAAACAGGATCCAAGTAAAATAAAACACCTAGATAAATGGATAACAAAATATGGATTTGAGGGTCAGCTAAGCACCCAAAAAATAGCCGTACCAAAGACCGATATAATCACAAAAACAAAAAATGATCCCAAGAAAAAGGAAAAAGAAGGATACAGTGACAAAGACTTTTGGATAAAGATGGCAGTGGCAGTGGTGACTGACATGTCACCTAGTAGTGCTGAAGCTTATCCCAAGATCCAAGTAGCAAACCCCAATAATAATGGGGAACAACCCACCATTTTGGTGTATAGAACATGGACCATAGAGGATGTTAAGAAAGCAGTAGAAGGAATCATTTCACACAAGGAGGATATAACTCAGTTTATCCAGGAAATGGAAGGCTTGAGGAGATCATATCATCTTAATGGACAGGAAGTACAGCAAGTGTGGATGGCAGCTTTAAAA
>NW_019440300.1:0-446 GCF_002814215.2 Seriola lalandi dorsalis
TGGAGGTCTCCTCAGAGGTAGTCGTGGTTGGGGAAGTCTGCTTCCCGCATGAATAGAGCCATGGTGATCTTTCTGGATAGTCTGGATAAAGTTAGTGTTGTGGTGGAAAAAGGAGTAGTCGTTCAGGACACGTTCACTCCTGTTCTAGCGCTGGTCAATCCAGCCAGAAAGATCACTTTCTCTAATGTGCCCCCGTTCATTAAAAATGAATTGCTGGCTACAGAATCGCCACGGTACGTACAGCTGGTTTCCCCAATAAAGATGGTGTCTTTGGGCGCTAAATCCCCCCTGCACAAACCTGTGGTGTGTCACCGCAGGCAGGGGATCATGGTTTTTAAACACAAAACCGATGATTTCAATCTGACCTTTAATTTTAAAGTAGACGGTTTCAACTACATGGTTTTTGCTATGTCGGAGACCGTGAAGTGTTTCAGTTGTGGTGTGGA
>NW_019440301.1:0-2354 GCF_002814215.2 Seriola lalandi dorsalis
ATAAAAGCATTTCAAGCATTTCGTTTCCACGTTTACGGATGTTCATGAATCAAATATGAAAAAAAAAAAAAAACAGTGACTGAAACACTGTTTATACACACAGTTAAGAACTCACTAAATTTGGCTGAAGTGTCTGTCAAATGTTTTATGTTTAAAAAATAAAAAATAAAAAAGGGGGAAACATCTGCCCAAACAAAAATCTTCCTGTTAGTCCGCTTCCACCCAACAGCAAACAGTAAAGCTTACCTTTTCTTCTCTCTCTTTAAAGCATCTATTCGGTTTTTTACATAAAATTTAACTCCCTTCCACGTTCTCCCTTTAAGGGCTGTAGGGGAGTTTTGAATACACTTGAGACAGTCTGCTTTCCCTGGGACCATCATTGACCGGATGTATTCCATCAGTGTGCTCTCCACAGCCTTGATTTCTTCATCGGACCACTTTCTTCTTCTGGTTTGTGAAGACTCTGAATAAAATTAGACAATTAGTCAATGTTCTTCAAAAGTGGAACATCTTTTCAATTCACTTTTATTTGTGTAGTGCCAGAACATAACAAACATTATCTTAAAACACTTCACAAGGTGGGACTGTGGTACTTTGAGGAAACAGTATCAGGGAAAGTAATTGGAAAAATAAATGTAACCAGAATAAAATAGCTTGCAAATAATAAAAGCTACCTTCCTGCTCAACATCTACATCATACTTGCTTAGTACAAGGACATCATCACAGATGTTACTTGGTAAAAGGTTATTAGGGTCAAATGCATATAAATGGACGCCTGGTTATATTTTAAAATGAGGAAGCAAACTTTGGAATAGTTGGTGAGGGGTCTGGGGGTCCTCCCCCAGTAAAAAATATTTCAATTAAAACAAATTTCCTGCATTTTAAACCACCTGACTTCTTGGATTAAGTCAAGAGACAGCCACCTGCACTAGTCTAGATTAGTTGGACTGAGGTGCTGTGAAAACCAAGAATTCATCTAGAACAGGTGATAACTGGATCAGGACAGGAGGTGATTATTAGTAACAAAGTACAAACTGGATGAATGAAATGACCTCCCAACTAATATCTAATAAACCTCTTTTATTTTCTATACTGGTTCTAGTGGCAGCTGCTCTCATAGCTTCAATAGCTAATGTAGTTGGAATGTTTATGAATAATCATAATTTCAACAACAAATCATTTAACCTACATTACCTCAGTTGAAGGACTATTGTAATGTACACAAACTGTGCTCTGATGTTCAGACTGTGTGCACAGAAAGTCTGTTCAGCAATATCATTTTATATATGTATTGAGGTGCAATTGCATTCATGATTTTCTTTAGAGACAAACTAACCTAAAAAACTGTTAACGAAGCATGAAAATTTTCAGAGCAACAGAGACACAGAGCACCTGATGACATGTGATGATAATTGATAGCAGTAACCTATTGTAACGGGGTGTGGTAGGACCCAATTGCAGCACAACCAAACAAGTAAATAGTTCGTTATTGGCTCCGTTTTTTTCAACTAGTCTTAAACACACTATCTGCAAATTTAATACCTACAACAAATTTACGGTAAACATAAGACATTTCAAGACCTTATTAAATAGTAAATGTAAATAGTTCAGTGATTAGGCGCCCCCAAATTATTATCATTATTCATTCCCTACACTTGAGTTCACTTGGAAAAATGTTGTACATATAGATTTATATATAGCTTAATAATATTTTTGAGTAGTATCTTTTTCATTGTTTTATTTTTTTATATGTGTATCTGTTTATTTATCTTTTTGACTGTTGCAGTATTTTACCTTTTTATTGTTATTTCCTATTAATACATTTATTGCATACTGCACCAAACACCAAGCCAAATATCTTCTAAGTGAAAACCTACCTGGCAATAAACCTTATAGGTGTGCTCTCTTCATAAATTAAAATTTTATCAGAAATGTCCATAATCTCATAATTTCTTTCCACTAATTTACCTTTGACTGGATGAGGGTCACTGTCCTGTCCAACGCCTCTCAAGGATTTCTTTTTTACCCCGGATTTTTCTGTAAACATAATAGCACTCTCTTAGTAAATGAGTATCCAGCACAGTGAAAGCAGTCAGTGTGCTTGCTTCAGCAAAGCAACATGCAACTGTGCATGCTGAAGATAAAACACTACTATTGTCTTCCATATGGGTCATTCTGTGTCAAAGCAGACAGAATCCTTGAAAGTAGGTGCATCACATTTTGTTCAATGTGTAGGTCCCAAAATTATGACTTGAAAAATATTTCTATTTAATTCCAATGTTTTGATGTTTTTGGTCATAGATATTTTTCATTTTTACACTCTCAAAAACACCTTATCTGTGAAGCCATGCTT
>NW_019440302.1:0-486 GCF_002814215.2 Seriola lalandi dorsalis
TCTACAAATAAAGGGGGATACCATATTTTTCAATCATTTGTTCAAATGTAATTACCGTATTATCAGAAAATAGCGCTTCAGTATACTAATGCCACTATTTCCCCACTGTGCCAAACCGGCATCAAGTATCAGCCCCACTCTTAGTGGACACAGAGGGGCTGATACTGGAAGGAAAGCTTCCACACCCAGCCAGATAGAGTTTGGATTATTTACGACCCAGTCATAAATAGATGTCATATGACCTCATAGCTGATATTTTCTGATATGCGGTAAATCTTTGGTCTGTGTTTACGCCATAAAAAAGAACTGGGCCAGCCATTTAGGTCTCTCATCACCCTGTTCAAGAATAAAACAGGAATAATTTGGATACAATGATACATACACATACACTGAGAAACTAGACTATACTAAACACAGGGAAACTGTATGATCTAAGTCCATTAGTCAAAATAGCTACCTGAGGATTGTCATACAAGACCTTGACCC
>NW_019440303.1:0-432 GCF_002814215.2 Seriola lalandi dorsalis
CTAAGGAGGGACAGGTTGAGATCTGACTGCACATTTTATCCAGATGTTGAAAAGATGTAAATGCAGCTGTTTCTAGAGGATGCATGTGTAATCTGTTCTCCAACTGTAAATAAAAGGTCTCAAAGAATAAACTCGTACAGCTCATGTCTCCTGTGAGATACAAAACAAATAATTAAACAGAAAGTGTAATGATCTGTGACAATACTAACTGTATCCTGCTGTTACTAAACTTGCTTCTTTCATTCTTCCCATGTTTGTCTTAATCTTCTGCAGGTGTTTGTAGCAGGAACCAGTGTATGAGGAAGGGCCTCAGATTCAGGCCTGAGGAGAACTCAACATGCTGCATCATGTGGTTCAGATCACAGGATTTTCCATCCAACTGCAAGTATGAAATAAAATACGACACTTCACTGACTCACCTGGTGCCGCAGC
>NW_019440304.1:0-397 GCF_002814215.2 Seriola lalandi dorsalis
ACAACAAATGAAATGGTCAAAGTTGTCATATTGACATTTAAGGTACATTGATTGATTTCCAAACATCAATCACGCATCAAGTAACACTCAAGAAAACATTCCACCTTAAAAGATGCCAGTAGTCATATACTCATATAGTCTCTGAGCTGCTCAGTGAATTAAATCATTAATTAGTATGGATGAAAATACAAAAAACATCCTTTCATTCATCATTCACAAACTCTATGTTATAAATTCATAAATTCATGAGAATCGCTTGTTGCTTTTCCCTGTAAGATTTGTGACTGCTGCATTTATTCTCACTGGTGCAAGTTGCCTTCAATTTTTAATGAATTATACAATTCCCACACACACACACACACACACACACACACACACACACACAGTTTCATTGCAA
>NW_019440305.1:0-466 GCF_002814215.2 Seriola lalandi dorsalis
CGGAGACTCTGGTCCTGACCGACCATGTGGTTTCCAACTTGCTGCCCGGCAAAACCATCGTCAACGACTGGGAGCCTCTGAAGCCCGTGGAGGCCAACCTGGAGGTGCTGTGCCGCAGGAGTCTGACATGGATTGCAGACCGCGAGTTTGAGCCCTCAGCCATCAGCCTGTGCACCGCACCGTACGCCGTCCCCTACCGCCACGACGCCCTGCATTTCAACATCAACATCTACGGCCGCAGTTTGTCTTCGGTCTGCGCCGTGTTTCTGGCTCAGCTTGAAGCTTTGCTGCCAAGTCTCCAAGGGTACCTGATCTTCCACACCTACGTGGACCCTGCAGTTTGGTCAGGGTTACGTCAGTTCTGCCAGAACAACGCTAATGTGTCCTTCTTCAAGGACTACTGGGAGGACGTCATACTGGAGAAAGACCTCTGAATTGCCTTGGCTTTGTAGAAATCCTTAGGGGT
>NW_019440306.1:0-393 GCF_002814215.2 Seriola lalandi dorsalis
TATCCTCCTGGCCAGCACAGGTGTCACTTTTGGCTTCCGACCACATCCTCTGAGATTTTCCACAGTGCGGAACATCTTGTATTTTTTAATAATACTTTGCACTGTAGCCACTGGAACTTGAAAACATTTAGATATGGCCTTATAGACCTTTCCTGACGTGTGAGCAGCCACAATGCGCAGCCGCGGGTCCTCAGTGAGCTCCTTTGTCTTAGACTGTCTACA
Source organism: Seriola lalandi dorsalis (assembly GCF_002814215.2). NCBI lineage: Eukaryota > Metazoa > Chordata > Actinopteri > Carangiformes > Carangidae > Seriola > Seriola lalandi. The sequence goes on from NW_019440306.1 coordinate 223, forward strand.
AACCAGCTGCAGAGAGCTGCTGTTTTTCACCTGTTAAGTTGATTAAAACAGCTGTTCCCAATGAATCAGGGTAATTAAGATGCTTTAGAACAGCTTGGACTATTTGGAATGGTATAGAAGATTTTCCCATAGACTGTGACAGTTTGCAAAGGGTATGAATAATTTTGGACA
>NW_019440307.1:0-447 GCF_002814215.2 Seriola lalandi dorsalis
TTATACAAATGCCCTTATCAGTATAGCAGAGATGTTTACATTAATATAGTCAAGAAATGGTCTCCATATTCTTTCAAAGGCATTAGTTTTGGAGTGCAAAAGACAGGTAAGGAAGTCCAGAGGTATGTATTCCATTATTGTCCTGTGCCATCCCACCACTGAGGGGGGTTTATCTGAGATCCAGTGCTGTAGAATATTTTTCCTGGCACAGAATGACATAACATTATACAGTTTCTTCTGGTACATGCCAGTCACACGATCACTGGGAAGGCCCAGAAGGAGAGAAACCGGGTCGAGATCGAGGTCCTTCTTCAGAACCTTTTGCATTTCAAATAAGACATCACTCCAATAATTTTGTATTTTCACACAGGACTAGAAACAGTGAGTAAGATCACCAATTTCTGTCTTACATTTAAGACAGAATGGAGAGACATCCTTCCTGTATTT
>NW_019440308.1:0-466 GCF_002814215.2 Seriola lalandi dorsalis
GTTATTGCTCTGTTGAGGTCACAGTTTTTTTCAGCTTAATAATCGTCCATTTTGGTTTTGCTATTTTGTTTTTCTAAAGTTTTTCAAGTTTCTGTGAAGATGAAACCACGAAGGTAAAAGGAAAGAGCAACGTTGGCTGAGATACTGAAGATACAAAGTTTGTGTTTGCTCCTCATCACATGAATGCATCATTGAGGTGCATTCATAAGTTGAAGTTCCTTTTCCCTGCAAACAAAATGAAATAATATTCAGCATATAAAGTTAAATTTCAACAATCCCTCATTTATTCTTCTTCAGTGTCAAGATCAACTTCTACAGAGCAAAATAAACCATCACAGCGATCATGACTCCTTCATTTGATTTGATGTTTCATCCTCATTTCATTAAGTGAGCTTCATGTTTTCATATCATGGATTTTGTTAAACTCTGTTTCCAGTCTTCTGACACTGACACTTTGAATGAGATC
>NW_019440309.1:0-321 GCF_002814215.2 Seriola lalandi dorsalis
AATAATCATAATAATAATATTAATTGATCTCCTCTGGGACTCAACACTACAACAGTACTGAGGAAAGCTCAGCCAAGCAGCTGACACAGTTTTCCGTCCCACAGGAGGATGTGATGCAGTTTCATGGTGCTGGGTTTGAGAGCGTCCCTGTTTAGCTCAGTCACACAGATAAACACACAAGTCCTAAATCTGTCTGATGTGGTCCAGATGTGGACAACAAACATCTGTAAATTACTATGTTTGCCTTTTCACAAACTGAATAAAGGTTTGACAAATTTGAATGTGTGTTTTAAAAGCTCTTGATGGTGTCTGTTATAATCT
>NW_019440310.1:0-446 GCF_002814215.2 Seriola lalandi dorsalis
TCTCCTCTCCTCTCCTCTCTTCTCCTCTCTTCTCCTCTCTTCTCCTCTCCTCCTCTCTCCTCCTCTCTTCTCCTCTCTTCTCCTCTCTTCTCCTCTCCTCTCCTCTCTTCTCCTCTCTTCTCCTCTCTTCTCCTCTCCTCTCCTCTCTCCTCCTCTCTTCTCCTCTCTTCTCCTCTCTTCTCCTCTCTTCTCCTCTCTTCTCCTCTCTCCTCCTCTCTTCTCCTCTCTTCTCCTCTCCTCTCCTCTCCTCTCTTCTCCTCTCTTCTCCTCTCTTCTCCTCTCTTCTCCTCTTCTCCTCTCTTCTCCTCTCCTCTCCTCTCCTCTCTTCTCCTCTCTTCTCCTCTCCTCCTCTCTTCTCCTCTCCTCCTCTCTCCTCCTCTCTTCTCCTCTCTTCTCCTCTCCTCCTCTCTCCTCCTCTCTTCTCCTCTCCTCCTCTCTCCTCCTCT
>NW_019440311.1:0-458 GCF_002814215.2 Seriola lalandi dorsalis
TCTATGGAGAGAACTATGGACACATCCGGTGAAAGTTCGGCACATACAGAAAGCGAAATGAACAGTTTTCTACTGAATAGTTCGTAGCTCTTCTGCCGTTGCCTCAGGTGTGTTTTGTATGCTGCCGCATGGAGCCCACACAGAGTTAACTGCATTATTGGACATGGGTTAATGATGAAAACTGACCATTATCCAGCTGATTGTTCTGGATGTGTTCTGAAATTCAATTTGAAATGGACAGAGCATCATGTGAACTGTAGTTTAGAAATGAAGTTCATCTCAGTAAGAGTGGAGTGTGTTATATCCCATGCTCAGATATATTTAACTTATATCGTATATAACAGGAATAACTACATAGACACAACATTTTTTGTTTTAAAATCTGTTTTTTTTTTGTTTCCTGTTTTTTTCCAAAGTCAATGAGAAATCATGTTGAATAATCATGATCTCAATATTGA
>NW_019440312.1:0-463 GCF_002814215.2 Seriola lalandi dorsalis
TCTCTCTATAACCATCTGTAACTGTCTGTCTCTCTATGACTGTCTGTAACCGTCTGTAACTGTCTGTCTCTCTGTAACCGTCGGTTACTGTCTATCTCTCTATAAATGTCTCTCTGTAACCGTCTGGAACTGTCTGTCTCTCTGTAACCGTCGGTTACTGTCTGTCTCTCTATAAATGTCTCTCTGTAACCGTCAGTTACTGTCTGTCTCTCTATAACTGTCTCTCTGTAACCGTCTGGAACTGTCTGTCTCTCTATAACCATCTGTAACTGTCTGTCTCTCTATGACTGTCTGTAACCGTCTGTAACTGTCTGTCTCTCTGTAACCGTCGGTTACTGTCTATCTCTCTATAAATGTCTCTCTATAACCGTCTGTAACTGTCTGTCTCTCTATAACCGTTGGTTACTGTCTGTTACTGTCTGTAACCGTCGGTTACTGTCTGTCTCTCTATAACTGTCTCTCT
>NW_019440313.1:0-741 GCF_002814215.2 Seriola lalandi dorsalis
GTTAGAGGAAGTCCGCTCAGTCACATCAAAGACAGTCATAGCTACAGCAGCGGGATTGAAAATTCACAGACTGTCTTTCTGTTTGGTTGCAGGTGAGATAAGTACACAAGTACTGCGATAAGTATTGATGTTAAGGGTATTCGCGTTTGTTTGTTTGTTACATGTATGTTTTATATGTGTATCAAGCGGTACAAGGAAAGGCAGCTAGCAACTAGCTTCAACCGCGATGTTAGCATGGCGGCACGCTAGTTTTATGGCCGTATAGTAATGTTTGACTTGACCTTGTAATATTATTGGTATATAAGTTGATGTATAATGCTGGTTTCAGTCTGTACTAGCCATAAGCATCAGTTAACGAAGAACGTGTATGATGCTCCCGAAAAGCTAGAGTGTTTTTTTCCTACGTGTTTTGACCGGAGAACGGGAGACAGTTAACATCCAAATATATATTAGAGTTAATGTGAATTACGGATGTACTTTGCTAACCTAGCTAGCTAGCTAGCTGATAACTTCGTGTTTGTTATGCTAATCGTACCCGGTCCCAAACATGCAAACATTTGCAGGACAAGGAGAAATATAGTTTAACAATTAATTCAGCATCATGATATTAGAAAAAAATAAGTCGCTGGTAGAATTTTCCTACATGCAGCAAAACATTCAGGTTTATTTCATTAACGTATTTTCCGTCTCCTGATCTCACTGGTATCGTATTGTATTGAGAACAATACACAATGTATAGAA
>NW_019440314.1:0-482 GCF_002814215.2 Seriola lalandi dorsalis
TAATGGGACCGTTTATATCCATCGTCTTTGGTTTACCCGGATACAAGCGCAGCGCACGGACTGGGACAACGCGGTGACGTAATTGAAGTCATTGACTACGTGAATGATTTGCGTCTGTGTAAATCTATTTGAACAACACGGCGGCGTCTACCAGCGATACGACGGAGCGTGTGGAGCAACACGCGGCAAAAAGGCTCGTTCACGGTCCTCCAGAGTTTGGGAATACTTTAATCTTGACACCGACAGTGCGGTAGTCTGCAGACTATGCAAAGTGCATCTGACATATCTCTCACGACAGTCATGCACGAGCACATAAAGAGGAAAACCCATGGTGCAGCGAGTCAAGATGTTGGACGGGGCAAATTGTTATATTAAATGACTAACTGGAAAATAATTGCAATAAAATTACTGTTAGGTTAATAAAAAAATAATCGTTAGATTAGTCGAATAATTGAAAAAATAATCGCTAGATTAATCGTTTA
>NW_019440315.1:0-495 GCF_002814215.2 Seriola lalandi dorsalis
GCCTCCGGGCACAGTGGTCCCGAGCCTGTGGATCCAAATCTTCTCCGCTCTCTTCCTCTGCCCACAGGTCCAGCGATCATTGTTTTCCAGAACGGTTACAATGAGATGGATGGGGGGATGAAGCTGGAAATGTTGTACAATGGGAGTAGGAAGTCGACCTTCCCCAATATTGTAGAGGTGTTGTGCTAAGCGGGTGTGGGTGGAGTGTTTTGATTCGCCTATGTAATGTTTATTGCAGAGTGTGCATGTAATAATGTATACTATGGGTTAGGGTTAGGGTTAGGGTTAGGGTTAGGGTTAGGGTTAGGTTAACAGAGTTTTGCCACCTATCGTACCCCCTACCATAGTCGTTAAGGTCTGTAGCTTCTGATAGGAAGGTCGTAGAGACCTGAAACCAAGTTTCGCCCCCACTAATTCGGCCACGCCCTTTCCAACGGTACCAGCCACTCGCCTGTGGGACCTTCGGTTCCCGAGATGCATTGCGTAAAAATTTTA
>NW_019440316.1:0-785 GCF_002814215.2 Seriola lalandi dorsalis
TAGTAAGGCATAAAAACGACATAGTATAGTAAGGCACAAAAAGGTCATAAAATCGACATATTATAGTAAACCTTAAAAAGTCATAAAAACGTCATAGTATAGTAAGGCATAAAAAGTCAAAAAACATCATAGTATAGTAAGGCATAAAAACGACATAGTATAGTAAGGCACAAAAAGGTCATAAAATCGACATATTATAGTAACCTTAAAAAGTCATATAAACGTCATAGTATAGTAAGGCATAAAAAGTCATAAAAACCTCATAGTACAGTAAGGCATAAAAACGACATAGTAGAGTAAGGCATAAAAAGTCTAAAAAACGACATATCATAGGAGGGCATAAAAAGTCATAGTATAGTAAGGCATAAAAACGACATTGTATAGTCAGGCGTAAAAAGACATAGTACAGTAAGGCAAAAAAATGACATATTTTATTAAGGCATAAAAAGTCAAAAAACATCATAGTATAGTAAGGCATTAAAACGACATAGTAGAGTAAGGCATAAAAAGTCATAAAAACGTCATAGTATAGTAAGGCATGAAAAGTCATAGTACAGTAAGGCAAAAAAATGACATATTTTATTAAGGCATAAAAAGTCCAAAAACATCATAGTATAGTAAGGCATAAAAACGACATAGTAGAGTAAGGCATAAAAAGTCTAAAAAACGACATAGTATAGTAAGGCACAAAAAGGTCATAAAAACGACATAGCATAGGAGGGCATAAAAATTCATAGTACAGTAAGGCAAAAAAATGACATATTTTATTAAGGCATAAAAAGTCA
>NW_019440317.1:0-515 GCF_002814215.2 Seriola lalandi dorsalis
TAGGTTCTATATTAATACTGTGAAAGTATCAAAGCCTCAGTCCAAAGAGAAATACACACAGCCTGTATTCAGAAACTGAGCCTTAAAACCGGCCGTCAGGACTTCTGTAACTTTGTGATGTCACAACAAAGCAGACACCGCCCTCAGCCATGCCCCAAGCCCCGCCCACCTGGACCCACCATCCAACCTTGTAGGATGTGGTCTCTCTGAGTGTTGTTCTCTGAGATCTGCTATTTTTATTAGATTACTCAGAAAACAGTCAGCCAATCAGGAGAGAGGCTCAGAGCCTCCTCTCTTCTGATTGGCTCACCAACCTGTTGTTACCAGAGAGAAACCTGAGAGAGGAGACGTAAAACTACACTGAGATGGTGTTTGGTTCTTAAAACCACAAATATTGTAAATAAAACCAAAAACTGTACATAGTTCCACTAGAAACAAGGTAAATTAGCAGTAATTTGGCGTAATAATGAGTATTACGAACATTGTATTTATTAGGGTGAACAACGCAAAAAAGT
>NW_019440318.1:0-490 GCF_002814215.2 Seriola lalandi dorsalis
AGAATAAGCAGTATAAATACATAAATCTAGCTCTGGTCACTGGAGTTGGCATCTTTAGCTTTACTGTACAACTGTTGATATTGATATGTATTGCTTAAGTTATTTCAGAGGTACATGTGTGCATTGGTGCAATAGTCTTATTGATGGTCACACATTCAACTTTCTTTTAAAAAATATTTAGTTTGAGACTCGTGACAAGCAGAATACTTACTAATTGACTTATTAACCAGACTGTGCTCATCTAGCAGTGTATTATTACACTACAACACACACACACACGCATATATATATATAGATTTTCTTTCTTTTTTTTTTTTTTACTTTTGATTTTATTCATAATGATTCTGCATCAGGAGTGTCTAGTGGTCAGATGTCTCCAGATTCCCCTCCACATCCAGTCCAGATGACTAAGTCAGGTGTCTCTCTGTCTGCCTGTTGTTTTACCAACTGTTGGATCCAGACTGAATGACTGATTATCTATCAGTCTATA
>NW_019440319.1:0-1244 GCF_002814215.2 Seriola lalandi dorsalis
TCGAGGATCTGTGAAGTCAGAGTCCCAAAGAAGTTGACGCCATCCTCATTTTACGTAAGTCTGCTGTATGGTTGTGACTAGGGGTATTGCAATGTTTTATGATTATGAGTCCATGCTACGCTGTTGAATGTCTAGGGATGCTCGAATTTCATTACCCAAAACTCGGTTTTGAGGTTGCCTGCTTCTGCCTAGCCTTAGAATCTGACTCGCTCTTCTGAAGGTTAAAACATTCCAGGGAAAGGAATACTCGGGAATGCATGCTAAATTATGGCCAAGGAATTAGTCCCGCCATTGGAATAGGAAAGACCAGGTATATATGATGCTTGTGTTTCTGATCAGAAAAGATCAGGTATAAAGCCCTGTGACTTTGGTCAGAACCACCAGATAGTTGATTCTCTGTGATTCTGTTCGTAATAGAAAAGACCAGGTATATATGATGATCCTTGGTATTCTGCTCAGAAAAGATCAGGTATAAAGTCCTGTGATTCTGGTCAGAAGGGCAAGAGAAGTTGAGTCTCTGTGATTCTATTTTTTGAGATAGAAAAGACCAGGTATACATGATGATCCTAGATATTTGGCTCAGAAAAGATCAGGTATCAAGCCCTGTGATTCTGGTCTGAAGGACTAGAGAAGTTGATTCACTGTGATTCTATCCGAGGAAGGACCAGGAAAAAGTCCTGTGATCCTGTGAAATAGCTATTTAAGAAAAGACCAGGTAGTTGATTCTCTGTGATTCTAATCAGAAAAGATCAGGTATAAAGTCCTGTGATTCTTGACAGAAAAGACCAGGTATATATGAGTCCTGTGATTCTTAAAAGACCGGTCCAGTGGCTGGAACACTGAAAGAAAAGGCCTGAGTTTGTCCTGTGTTATCTGGATATTTGTTGCGTCTGCCCTGTCTTGTCCCGCTATTTTGTTTGTCTTGCTGTTTTGCTATTGTCTGGATGTTTTGCTGTTGAAAAACAAGGCTTGCGTCTGCCCTGTTTTTCCTTGTTTTATCTTGCTGTTTGGCCATTTTATTTTGTTTTATTTTATTTTGTTCTTTTGATTTTGTTTTATTCTCTTTAATTTTCTCTCCCTTTTATTTTATTTTTGCATCTATTAGTAGATCCCCTTGTACATATTTCCTTTGTCTAGTTAGACTTGTATTTTGATAAATGACAAGGTAGAAGGATTAGAAAGTGGTTTGAAGGAAAAGTAAGAGTAAATGGAAGTTACTCTAATTTTATGTTGGGAGTGATCTT
>NW_019440320.1:0-320 GCF_002814215.2 Seriola lalandi dorsalis
GTTAGTGCATTATTTCCCTACGTGTTTTAACTGGAGATCGGGAGACAGTTAGCATCCCAATTAATATCTAGCTAGCTAGGAAGTGTTTGCTATGCTAACCGTACCTGGTCCCACCGGGCTGGTAACCTGTGTTAACCACAGACTGTGGGGCTGTAAACCTGGTTAAAAGATCAATTTAACCTCCGTTAATGATGTTTGTTTTGTGTTTCTGACACGTGACACAGTTTAAGTGACCTGTGTTAGTGTCATGTGCTGCATTAATGTAAGTTAATAAAATGTTCAGGCAACTTAAATGTGGTAAAAACAGTAATGTTAACTTT
>NW_019440321.1:0-435 GCF_002814215.2 Seriola lalandi dorsalis
AGATCATAGTTAAACGTTTAAGATGAGTTAAAATTAATATATTAATATATTTGGCTTGAATATTACAATTAAAATACTTGTTTGGAAACTTGCTGTGTCTGATTTGTTGTTAAGGAACTTATTGTGGTGTTATTGTGAACTGTTACTGTATCTATACGTGTGTCCAGGCTCAAATTAGGGTCAAAATGATTTTGAGCTTGTAAAGTGATGTTCACAAATAATTCCAGTGTTTGTAGTTTTAAATCACCCTTTGTAAACCTGTAAAATAACTCTGACAAATTCAAGTTTGTGCATGTGAAACAGTTGCACTTGTGTCAAAGAGATTTGTATTTGTTGAAAGTCTGAATCAAAACTCCACAAACGATCAGTGTTGAGGTTGAACAAAGACACTGTAAAAGAAGAAATGGATTTGTCAACATCTGTGTCGTGATACAG
>NW_019440322.1:0-517 GCF_002814215.2 Seriola lalandi dorsalis
TTTCAACTAGTTCTGTCTGTAATTAGACGTCCAAAATTGGGCCAGGCTGGACTACTTCACTCAATGTCATTTATCGACTAGTTCTGGCTGTCATATAGACGTCCAGATTGTGGCCTGGACGGACGGACGTGATATCAACTAGAATTGGACGTCCACAGACGTTGCTTGCTCAGTGGGTTGTTTTATTGTGAACTTGGTTGCACTACGAATCAATGATGCTTAATCCTAATATACTGTGCATGTGTACATCTCTGTTTCATGATACAGATAAAGAAGATTTACACATGTATTACTATTTATAGTTATTATAGTTACTGCACATATTAATTAAATTAAAATTAAGCATTTATTCTACATATACATATTCATTTTGGAGTTCAAATGCAAGATCATTTCTTTAAGGTTTCATATTATTATGTTAAAGTTGTAGATGATAAAACGCATTTGTGATCCCTATAATTTATTTACAAATCATCCACATTTGTAAATCGTTTTTTTTTTTTTTTTTTTTTTAAAT
>NW_019440323.1:0-468 GCF_002814215.2 Seriola lalandi dorsalis
TGCCTTACTATACTATGACGTTCATATGACATTTTATGCCTTACTATACTATGATGTTAATATGAATTTTAATGCCATACTATACTATGCCTTTTTATTCCTTAATATACTATGTCGTTTTATGACTTTTTATGCCTTCTTATATTATGATGTTTTTTGAATTTTTATGTCTTACTATACTATGACGTTTATATGACATTTAATGCCATACTAAACTATGGCTTTTTTTGCCTTCATAAACTATGTAATTTTTATGACTTTTTATGCCTTACTATACTATGACATCCATATGACATTTAATGCCATACTATACTATGGCTTTTCATGCCTTTATAGACTATTTCATTTTTATGACTTTTTTTGCCTTACTATACTATGACGTTCATATGACATTTTATGCCTTACTATACTATGATGTTTATATGACATTTAATGCCATACTATACTATGCCTTTTTATTCCTTAATA
>NW_019440324.1:0-468 GCF_002814215.2 Seriola lalandi dorsalis
AATCAGACGACTCCCTGTAGCGGTAAAGGTTTACTAGTCCTGCTGATCCCACTGAGAATCAACAGCTCAGTCTACAGCTGCTTGTAGCTTTAGTCCCAACAGCTCTCACCAACCCTCCATACAACCTTTCATATATTAAAATACATAAACAGTCACATATTTAGAACAGATCAAAACGGATTCTTAAAACGAATAAAACAAAATAAAAAAATTTTGAATTTTAAAAAAGCCCTTGTTTTTTACCGATACTTTTTTGTACAATAAAACAATATGAGAGGCTAAATAGCCTAACATGACCTCTAATTATTGCACATTAAAATTTGAAATAATAATAAATACAAGCAGAAATGTGTGTTTGCAAATTAACTCATGGCAAAATTGTGTAATTGTTTTTGGTTTTTTCCGATGGGTGTGACACAACTGGAACAACAATTAAAAGCATCTGGTGAGATAATCATTGCTGCACTG
>NW_019440325.1:0-445 GCF_002814215.2 Seriola lalandi dorsalis
TCAGTCTAAACATGCGAGTCATACGTCACACTCGCTGGCCTCGCTGTGCTTAAAGAGACAGGCTCCAATTTACCAATTCATTTGCATTCAATAAAATGAAATAAAAGTACCGTTTGTTTTTAAATGCTGGTATAGTACCGTTTTCAAAACTCTAGTATCGCGGTACTATACTGGTACCGGTGTACCGTGCAACCCTAGGTGGTACCAGAGAATATAAGACCGTATTGTAATATTTGCAAATAGAAGAAATACGCAGGAGAGAGTTTTGCATTGAGCCTCTGGTTCAGATGGAAATGCATTGTTGGAGCTGTGTCATTGATCGCAGGGTGGTTCACATTACATCTGTGGGCGCAGAGTAAGGATAAGCTGCTTTGTGTGTGTGTGTATGTGTGCTTTCATTTACATAGTGTAAGCATGGAAAAAAAGACCTATTAAGCCCAAATGT
>NW_019440326.1:0-452 GCF_002814215.2 Seriola lalandi dorsalis
GTGTAGTAAGGCATAAAATTGTTAATTTACAATAAGGCATAAAAACGTTAAAAAATGTCATAGTATAGTAAGGAATAAAATCATTAATATACAATAAGGCATAAAAACGTCAAAAAACATCATAGTATAGTAAGGCATAAAAAAGTCTGAAAATGTCATAGTTTAATAAGGCATGCAAACGTCTAAAAAAGTCATAGTATAGTGAGGCAAAAAAACCTCAAAAAATGTTATAGTATAGTTAGGCATAAAATTTTTTGAAAATGTAATAGTATAGTAAAACATAAAATCATAAATATATAATAAGGCATAAAAATGTCAAAAAAGGTCATAGAGTATTGGTGTATAAAAAGGTAAAAAAACGATATAGTATAGTAAGGCATGAAAACGTCAAAAAAAGTCATAGTATAGTAAGGCATAAAAACGTCTGAAAATGTCATAGTATAGTAAGGCAT
>NW_019440327.1:0-438 GCF_002814215.2 Seriola lalandi dorsalis
TTTTTTTTGCCTTACTATACTGACTTTTCTTTGTCTTGACGTTTTTTGACATTTTTTTGCCTTACTATACCATGACGATTTTTCACATTTTTTGCCTTACTATACTATGGCGTTTTTATGCCTTGCTATACTATGACGTTTTTTGCCTTACTTTACAATTACTTTTTTTTTTTTAATTTTTTGCCTTACAATACTATGTTGGTTTTTGACATTTTTTTGCCTTATTATATTATGACTTTTTTTTACCTTACTATACTGACTTTTTTTTGCCTTACTGTACTATGACGTTTTTTGCCTTACTATACAATGAAGTTTTTTCACATTTTCATGCCTTAATATACTGTGACAATTTTTGACATTTTTTGCCTTACTATACTATGACGTTTTTATGCCTTACTATATTATGACGTTTTTTGCCTTACTATACAATGACTTTTT
>NW_019440328.1:0-398 GCF_002814215.2 Seriola lalandi dorsalis
CTGCGAGCTCCAGCTCCAGTCTACCTGTCTATCTATTACCTACCTGTCTGTCTGTCTGTCTGTCTGTCTGTCTCTCTCTCTCTTTGTCTGTCTATCTGTCCATTCTTCCATTTCTTCAGCAACCGCTCAACTTCAAAGGATTCCATGCCATCACATGTATGATGTCATCACTTCCTGTGGCTTTTATCGCTGATGGAATGTTTGTCACATTAGAATTATACTATAGACAAGACAAGACAACTGTGACAGACACAAGTGTTATTGACAGACACAACAAGTGTTATCAACAGACACAGCAAGTGTGATCTACCAGTGTACTCGCTCCACATCTACAATGGAGAAACAAAAACAACCAGAAAAATTCCTCCTTTGGCAGAATGAAAGATTCAAAGATGAAA
>NW_019440329.1:0-459 GCF_002814215.2 Seriola lalandi dorsalis
TATTATAATTTGACGTTTTATGATATTTTTATGCCTTACTATACTATGACATTTTAATGCCTTATTATAATTTGACGTTTTTGACGTTTTTATGCCTTATTACACTATGACGTTTTTTGACGTTTTTATGCCTTACTATACTATAACGTTTTTTGACATTTTAATGACTTATTATAATTTGACGTTTTATGATATTTTTATGCCTTATTATAATATGACATTTTAATGCCTTATTGTAATTTGACGTTTAAAGCCACTTTTATGCCTTATTACACTATGACGTTTTTTGACGTTTTTATGCCTTACTATACTATAACGTTTTTTGACATTTTAATGACTTATTATAATTAGTCGTTTTATGATATTTTTATGCCTTACTATACTATGACATTTTAATGCCTTATTATAATTTGACGTTTTTGACGTTTTTATGCCTTATTACACTATGACGTTTTTTGA
>NW_019440330.1:0-341 GCF_002814215.2 Seriola lalandi dorsalis
TTTTACATTATTTTTGACAATCATGTGTTGCTTGTTTTTATTTGTTAAGGTGCTGATCCAGAGTCTGTCAGGTACAGTTACAGTCTGAACTGTTCACTGTTGTTGACTGTGATATTTGAATTGTCTCTATCTGACAGTGAGTTTGTGTTTATGTTGTCAGCTGATGACGCAGTTTCAGGGTGTCATGTAATTTCAGGCAGAGCTTCATCATTTCTGTCCAACAGTTTGAATAAAACAGTAAAAACATCAAAGTGTTTGTTGTGACTGCTCTGTTTGTTTGCTAGCATGGCTGACGTCACAACAGTGTGAAAGATGGACCGACGTCAACGGTCGAAAATGCG
>NW_019440331.1:0-452 GCF_002814215.2 Seriola lalandi dorsalis
TTGCTCAGGCAGCACATATGAAAAATTGGAATCGATACAGAGAAGATTAGCATGGCCCCTGCGAAAGGATGACGCGCAAATTCGTGAAGCGTTTCCACATTTTCATCTGCTGCCGTAGAGCAACTAAAAGTGAGGGTTGCCAGTTACTTGTGTGGACTGACTGGTCTTCCTTGCGAGGCTTTGCAACTGTGAGCAGTATATAGAGTAGGCATGGCAAAATGAGGTTGGTTGCCTGTTGCTTGTGTGGACTGACTGGTCTTCCTTGTGAGGCTTTGCAACTGTAAGCAGTACATAAAACAGGCGTGGCCTAATGAGGAATGGGGACGGTTTCCTGTTGAGGCTGGAAAAATTGTTTTCAGTGTCAGAGATTTTTCAGTGTCAGGCATGGCAAAATGAGGTTGGTTGCCTGTTGCTTGTGTGGACTGACTGGTCTTCCTTGTGAGGCTTTGCAA
>NW_019440332.1:0-431 GCF_002814215.2 Seriola lalandi dorsalis
AAGTCATAGTATAATAATGTATAAAAATGTCATAGTATAGTAAGGCAAAAAATGTCAAAAAACGTCATAGTATTGCAAGGCAAAAAATGTCAAAAAAAGTCATAGTATAGTAAGGCAAAAAATGTCAATAAACGTCATAGTATAGCAAGGCAAAAAATGTCAAAAAAAGTCATAGTATAGTAAGGCAAGAAAAAGTCACAGTATAGCAAGGCAAAAAATGTCATAATATAGTAAGTTAAAAAAAAGTAAAAAAAAAGTCATAGTATAGCAAGGCAAAAAATGGCAAAAAACGTCATAGTACATTACGGCAAAAAAAGGTCAAAAAAAGTCATAGTATAGTAAGGCAAGAAAAAGTCATAGTATAGCAAGGCAAAAAATGTCATAATATAGTAAGTTAAAAAAATGTCAAAAAAAAGTCATAGTATAGCAAG
>NW_019440333.1:0-453 GCF_002814215.2 Seriola lalandi dorsalis
CTTATGCCATACTATACTATGTTGTTCTTTGTCTCACTATACTATGTCGTTATTTTCACTTTTTAGCCATACTTTACTATGTCGTTTTTTTGACTTTTTTGCCATACTATACTATGTCGTTTTTTTGACTTTTTTGCCATACTATACGATGTCGTTTTTTGACATTTTTGGGTCTTACTATACTATGTTGGTCTTTGCCTCACTATACTATCTCGTTATTTTCACTTTTTAGCCATACTTTATTATGTCGTTTTTTAAACTTTCTTGCCATACTATACTATGTCGTTTTTTAACGTTTTTTGGGCTTACCATGCTAAGTCATTTTTTCACTTTTTATGCCATTCTATACTATGTTGTTCTATGCGTCATTGTACTGTGTCGTTATTTTCACCTGTTATTATTACTTTACTATGACGTTTTTTTCGACTTTTTTGCCATACTATACTATGTCGT
>NW_019440334.1:0-476 GCF_002814215.2 Seriola lalandi dorsalis
GCTGTTTTTATGACTTTTTATGCTTTATTATTGTACGACTTTTTGGGTCTTACTATACTATGATGTTTTCATCACATTTTATGCCTTAGTATACTATATCGTTTTTATGACTTTTTATGCCTTACTATACTATGACGTTTTTATGTCTTACTATACTTTTTAGTTTTAGTGACTTTTTATGCCTTACTATACTATGTCGTTATTATGACTTTTTATGCCTTACTATACTCTGATGTTTATATGAATTTTTATATCTTACTATACTTTGAAGTTTAAGTGACTTTTTATGCCTTACTATACTATGTCATTTTTATGACTTTTTATGCCTTACTATACTATGTCGTTATTATGACTTTTTATGCCTTATTATTGTACGACTTTTTGGGTCTTACTATACTATGACGTTTTTATCACATTTTATGCCTTACTATACTATATCGTTTTTATGACTTTTTATGCCTTACTATACTATGACG
>NW_019440335.1:0-696 GCF_002814215.2 Seriola lalandi dorsalis
AAATACGTGTGGAAGAGTGGTGGGTTGCAGGACTAAATATGATGGAAAATGGGAACTGACAATGGGGAATGCGAGGGGCAGAGAAAGACTGTTGGATGGATTTAAAATCAACAATACAAGGATAATTGCATCAGAAGTGATCAAGAATACAAAAATTGTTTCGTTTTTAAATTTGCCCATTTATACAACAGATGAACAAATCTTCGATAAATTAGAACAGTGGGGAGTAGAGCCGGTGTCACCGATCAAACGAAGGAAATGGGCAGGGATGGACATTTATGACGGGACACGGTTTTTAAAAGTAAAGTTTAATGCACAGGTGACATCCTTGCCATATTCAACGAAGTTTGAAACGGTGGAGGGCATGGAGTATTTTAGGGTATTACATGACAACCAGGAAAAAGTATGTCGGCTTTGTTTACAAGCGGGACATATAGTTAGAGAATGCCCTGACTTTCGTTGTTTCCGGTGCGGGATGACGGGGCATTATGCACGGGAATGTACGGACAAAGGAGCGGAAATAATTAATAAGGAGCAAGAGACGGATAACGAAACGGGATTGGAGGATAAGGAGGAAACGGTGGAAGAAGGAGAGCAGAAGGAGGCATCGGAAGAGAGAATGGAGGAGATGGAGGACAGCGGCAGCAGTGGAGAGGAGGAAGAGGAGGATAACGGTAATCAAGCGGGGTGGTCGAC
>NW_019440336.1:0-460 GCF_002814215.2 Seriola lalandi dorsalis
CAAGGCATGAGACGAAATAATATAATTAGGCATAAAAAGTCAAAAATACATCAAAGAATAGTAAGGCATAAAACGTCAAAAAACGTCATAGTATAGTATGGCATAAAAAGTCAAAAATACAACATACTATATTAAGGCATAAAAGGTCATAGAATCATCATAGTATGTCAAGGCATGAGACGAAATAATATAATTAGGCATAAAAAGTCAAAATTACATCAAAGAATAGTAAGGCATAAAACGTCAAAAAACGTCATAGTATAGTATGGCATAAAAAGTCAAAAATACAACATACTATATTAAGGCATAAAAGGTCATAGAATCATCATAGTATGTCAAGGCATAAGACGAAATAATATAATTAGGCATAAAAAGTCAAAAATACAGCAAAGAATAGTATGGCAGAAAAATGCCAAAAAACGTCATAGTATAGTATGGCATAAAAAGTCAAAACTACATC
>NW_019440337.1:0-538 GCF_002814215.2 Seriola lalandi dorsalis
TATAGTAAGGCATAAAATATCATTGTACAGTAAGGCACAAGAAATCATAGAAATTCATGAAAAAATCATAGTATAATAAGGCATAAAAATGTCCAAAAACGTCATAGTATAGTAAGGCATAAAAATGTCAAAAAACATCATGGTATAGTAAGACATTGAAATATCCAAACACGTCACAGTATAGTAATGCGAAAAAACATCAAAAAACGTCATAGTATAATGAGGCGAAAAAATGTCAAAAATCGTCATAGTATAGTAAGGCATAAAAAGCTCAAAAAACGTCATAGTATACTAAGGCGAAAAAACATCCAAAAACGTCATAGTATAATAAGGCGAAAAATGTCAAAAAACGTCATAGTATAGCAAGGCGTAAAAACATCAAAAAACGTCATAGTATAGTATGGCGAAAAAACATCAAAAAACGTCATAGTATAGTAAGGCATAAAAATCTCAAAAAACGTCATAGTATAGTAAGGCGAAAAAACATCAAAAAACGTCATAGTATAGTAAGACATAAAAATGTCAAAAAACGTCATAG
>NW_019440338.1:0-577 GCF_002814215.2 Seriola lalandi dorsalis
CTTACTATACTATGACGTTTTTTGACATTATTTGCCTTACTATACTATGACGTTTTTTGACATTTTAATGCCTTACTTTACTATGATGTTTTTTGACATTATTTGCCTTACTATACTATGACGTTTTTTGAGGTTTTAATGCCTTACTATACTATGACGTTTTTTTGACATTATTTGCCTTACTATACTATGATGTTTTTTGACATTATTTGCCTTACTATACTATGACGTTTTTTAATGTTTTTATGCCTTACTATACTAGGACGTTTTTTGACATTATTTGCCTTACTATACTAAGACGTTTTTTGAGGTTTTTATGCCTTACTATACTATGACGTTTTTTGATATTATTTGCCTTACTATACTATGACGTTTTTTGAAGTTTTAATGCCTTACTTTACTATGATGTTTTTTGACACCATTTGCCTTACTATATTATTACGTTTTTTGAAGTTTTTATGCCTTACTATACTATGACGTTTTTTGACATTATTTGCCTTACTATACTATGACGTTTTTTTATATTTTTATGCCTTACTATACTATGACGTTTTTTGACATTATTTGCCTTACTATA
>NW_019440339.1:0-428 GCF_002814215.2 Seriola lalandi dorsalis
AGTCTGATTGGTCTGTTGATTGATCTTTGATCATTGATCCTGACTTTGGAGCAGAGAGAAAATGGAGGTGAAGCAGCTGATGGACGATGGATGAAGACAGTCCTACTGACTGTCACAGTCTGCAGACTCACTATTGATCAGTATTGATCAGTGTGGTCACATGTTGATCAGTAAATTAGGTTCTATTAATCCTGCAGCAATCCTGCCCTGACGTCTATTTAGTTGTTATTTTGAGGCTTTCTAATCATATCACATGGTCTTCATCTGCAGCAGATTCTTCTCAAATTTCCTTTCACTTTATTCTCCAATCAATTTGAAAGTTTCCTTCCTTGTGCAGAGTGCTGTCGCTGCTGAGGCTGAAGAGGAAGTTATTATTCACTTTATTTTTCTACACGTGTTGAACTTTGTGCTCATTCATAGACAGTTTG
>NW_019440340.1:0-466 GCF_002814215.2 Seriola lalandi dorsalis
TGTTTTTTTGACATTTTATGCCATACTATACTATGACATTTTTTTGCATTTTTGTGCCATACTAAACTATGACATTTTTTGACATTGTTATGCCTTAATATACTATGTCGTTGTATTCCTTGCCATACTATGAGGTTTTTAAGACCTTTTATACCTTAATATACTATGATGTTTTTTTTGCATTTTTATGCCATACTAAACTTTGACATTTTTTGACATTTTTATGCCTTAATATACTATGTCTTTTTATTCCTTGCCATAATATGAGGTTTTCAAGACCTTTTATGCCATAATATACTATGATGTTTTTTTGACATGTTATGCCATACAATACTATGACGATTTTTGGCATTTTTATGCCTTACTATACTATGTCGTATTATGTCTTACCATACTATGAGGTTTTTAAGACCTTTTATGCCATAATATAATATGATGTTTTTTTGACATTTTGTGCCATACTATA
>NW_019440341.1:0-411 GCF_002814215.2 Seriola lalandi dorsalis
ACCTATGTTGCAATTATCTGTGTCAATATTCAGAATCCGACTGAATGTTTCTTTCTCTTTCTTCTGGAACCAGAATACATAATCAGTGTCACACTGGTCAGTTCCTCCACAGCTGAAGGAGACTGTGTCACCAACTCTCCTGGTCAATGATAACTGGTCCTGAATCAGCTCTGCTGCCATGGCAACCAGCGCTGTAGAGACACAGACAGGTAGATGAAGGTTAGTGTGACAGTGTTTGTCACAGGTGGAGTTTGCTGGCTCCTGATTGGCTGGAAACACTCACCTGAACACAGACAGCACAGAGCAGCAGCTGGGAGGAAAAGCATTTTGTGCCGTGATGTTTCCTCTGGTGAAGCTGGGGAGAAGTGGAGCTCTGATGCAGCTGAGGCCAAACAAGGACGAGCTGTGAGC
>NW_019440342.1:0-418 GCF_002814215.2 Seriola lalandi dorsalis
AAAAAACAACATAGTATAGTATGGCAAAAAATTCAAAATGGGTAATGTACAGTAACTCATAAAATGCAAAAAACGACATAGTATAGTATGGCGAAAAATGTCAAAATATGTAATAATATAGTAAGGCATAAAATGCAAAAAAAACAACATAGTATAGTATGGCGAAAAAAGTCAAAATACGTCAAAATATATTAAGGCATGAAATGCAAAAAACAACATAGTACAGTATGGCGAAAAATTCAAAATACGTAATAGTACAGTAACTCATAAAATGCAAAAAAACGACATAGTATAGTATGGCGAAAAATTTCAAAATGAGTAATAGTATAGTAAGGCATAAAATGGAAAAAAAACAACATAGTATAGTATGGCGAAAAAAGTCAAAATACGTCAAAATATATTAAGGCATGAAATGCAA
>NW_019440343.1:0-431 GCF_002814215.2 Seriola lalandi dorsalis
GCGTCCTTTAATACAATATTCAAATGCTCCCATGGTGCTTTCACATCAGGGAAATATTAAAAGCTACTCCATAACCACTTCTCCCTGCTTCACCAACTGCTCAGGCTTACATAGACTGAGAACTGGGCTTAATCATCAGACATGGGGGGGGGGGAGGATTCCCTCCAGACCTGCCAAGTTAACTCAAACCCCCAGCATGATATTCTGCGACTCCTCCACGAGGCTTGATATTTAATGCATAGGTGCGGCAGCAGGCGGTGATGGACGGGAGGGAGAGGCGAAGCTGACGTCTCACTGGCAGAATGCAAAGCCGTCAAAACAGACCCCCACCATCCGTCAGGCACGCTCCATGAGGAGAGAGAGAGAGAGAGAGAGAGAGAGAGAGAGAGACGGAGGGAGAGAGGTGAGATGGTCTGAGGGAACGAGTGAGA
>NW_019440344.1:0-1109 GCF_002814215.2 Seriola lalandi dorsalis
TTTTTTGCCATAATATACGCTCTAGTTTTTTTTCACTTTTTTTCCATACTATACTATGTCGTTTTTTCACTTTTTTTGCCATAGTATACTGTGTTGTTTTTTTCACTTTTAAGGCCTTACTATACTATGATGTCTTCATATCTTACTATACTATGACGTTTTTTGATGTTTTTATACCTTATTATACTATGTTGTTTTTTCACTTTTTTTTGCCATACTTTACGATGTTGTTTTTTCATTTTCTTTGCCATAGTATACTCTGTAGTTTTTTTTACTTTTCAGGCCTTACTGGACTATGACGTCTTCATATCTTACAATACTATGATGTTTTTTCACTTTTTTTGCCATAATATACGCTTTAGTTTTTTTTCACTTTTTTTCCATACTATACTATGTCGTTTTTTCACTTTTTTTGCCATAGTATACTGTGTTGTTTTTTTCACTTTTAAGGCCTTACTATACTATGATGTCTTCATATCTTACTATACTATGATGTTTTTATACCTTATTATGGTATGTCATTTTTTCACTTTTTTTGCCATAGTATACTCTGTAGTTTTTTTTACTTTTCAGGCCTTACTGGACTATGACGTCTTCATATCTTACTATACTATGATGTTTTTTGATGTTTTGATGCCTTATTATACTATGTTGTTTTTTCACTTTTTTTGCCATACTTTACGATGTTGTTTTTTCATTTTCTTTGCCATAGTATACTGTGTTGTTTTTTTTTTACTTTTAAGGTCTTACTGTACTGTGACGTCGTCATATCTAACTATAATATTATATTTTTTGATGTTTTTATGCGTTATTATAATATGTTGTTTTTCACTTTTTTTGCCATACTATACTATGTCGTTTTTTTCTTTTTTTTTGCCATAGTATACTGTGTTGTTTTTTTCACTTTTAAGGCCTTACTGTACTGTGATGTCTTCATATCTAACTATAATATGATATTTTTTTATGTTTCAATGCCTTATTATACTATGTTGTTTTTTCACTTTTTTTGCCATACTATACTATGTCGTTTTTTCACTTTTTTGCCATACTATACTATGTCATTTTTTTCACTTTTTTGCCATAGTATACTCTGTAGTTTTTTTCACTTT
>NW_019440345.1:0-535 GCF_002814215.2 Seriola lalandi dorsalis
GTCATAAAAACGTCATAGTATAGTAAGGCATAAAAAGTCATAGCATAATGAGGCATAAAAAGTCATAAAAATGTCATAGTTAGTAAGGCATAAAAAGTCATAAAAACGTCATAGTATAGTAAGTCATAAAAATGTCATAGTATAGTGAGGCATAAAAAGTCATAAAAACGTCATAATATAGTATGGCATAAAAAGTCATAGCATAATGAGGCATAAAAAGTCATAGTATAGTAAGGCATAAAAAGGCATAAAAACGTCATAATATAGTAAGGCATAAAAACGTTATAAAAACGTCATAGTATAGTAAGGCATAAAAAGTCATAAAAACGTCATAGTAAAATAAGGTATAAAAACGTCATATTGTAGTAAGGCATAAAAAGTCATAAAAAGTCATAGTATAGCAAGGCATAAAAAGTCATAAAAAGTCATAGTATAGCAAGGCATAAAAAGTCATAAAAACGTCATAGTATAGTAAGGCATAAAAAGTCATAAAACCGTCATAGTATAGTAAGGCATAAAAAGTCATAATATAGTA
>NW_019440346.1:0-455 GCF_002814215.2 Seriola lalandi dorsalis
CCACACCTGTATGTCTGTCTGTCTGTATATATATGTGTGTGTGTGTGTGTGTGTGTGTGTGTGTGTGTGTGTGCGTGAGCTTGCAACAAAACACCTGCATGTACATTTTAAGTCCATACAAACACACACAGGATGAAACCAACTATACGCAGGCACACAAAGGCATGGAAATACACCCACCCACACACACACACACACACACACACACACACACGGGAGCATGGGGATGGTATTACAGCAGGGAAACGGGAGTAGAGGCCATGAAACAGGCACTTGTTCAGTTACACACAGACTTCACAGGGTATCAGGGTTGTTAATGTGTGTGTGTGTGTGTGTGTGTGAAAAGAGATGAGGGTGTATTGAAGTCAGAAAATGCAACAACGTGTGTGTGTTAAAGGGGGAAACGATGAGCAGGATGAAGACCCCTGGTGGAGGAAGAACAAACGCTGCGCCTT
>NW_019440347.1:0-1027 GCF_002814215.2 Seriola lalandi dorsalis
TACTATACTATGTCTTATTATGCCTTATTATACTATGACTTTTTTATGCCTTTTTTCGCCTTACTATACTATGAATTTTTATGCCTTACTAAACTATGACTTTTTTATGCCTTTTTTTTTTGCCTTACTATACTATGACTTTTTGTGCCATACAATACTATGATGCTTTTATGCCTTACTATACTATGGCTTTTTTATGCTTTTTTTTTTGCCTTGCTATCCTATGACTTTTTATACCATACAATACTATGATGCTTTTATGCCTTATGATACTGTGACTTTTTATGCCTTTTTTTGCCTTATTATACTATGACTTTTTATGCCTTACTACACTATGACTTTATTATGCCTATTTTTGCCTTACTATACTATGACTTTTTTTGCCTTAGTATGCTATGACTTTTTTATGCCTTTTTTT
Source organism: Seriola lalandi dorsalis (assembly GCF_002814215.2). Lineage (NCBI taxonomy): Eukaryota > Metazoa > Chordata > Actinopteri > Carangiformes > Carangidae > Seriola > Seriola lalandi. Next base: position 419 of record NW_019440347.1, read on the forward strand.
TGCCATACTATACTATGACTTTTTATACCATACAATACTATGATGCTTTTATGCCTTATGATACTGTGACTTTTTTATGCCTTTTTTTGCCTTACTATACTATGACTTTTTATGCCTTACTACACTATGACTTTTTATGCCTTTTTTTGCCTATGACTTTATTATGCCTTTTTTTGCCTTACTATACTATGACTTTTTTATGCCTTTTTTTTTGGCATACTATACTATGACTTTTTATACCAAACAATACTATGATGCTTTTATGCCTTACTATACTATGACTTTTTTATGCATTTTTTTTTTGCCTTACTATCCTATGACTTTGTATACCATACAATACTATGATGCTTTTATGCCTTATGATACTGTGACGTTTTTATGCCTTTTTTTGCCTTACTATACTATGCCTTTTTTTGCCTTACTATACTATGACTTTTTATGCCTTTCTATACTATGACTTTTTATGCCTTTTTTGCCTTACTATACTATGACTTTTCATGCCTTACTATACTATGACTTTTTATGCCTTACTATACTATGTCTTATTATGCCTTATTATACTATGACTTTTTTATGCCTTTTTTTTCCTTACTATACTATGTCTTATTA
>NW_019440348.1:0-455 GCF_002814215.2 Seriola lalandi dorsalis
TCACCATTTCTAATGTTTCACTGAATGACAGTGGTGTGTATTTCTGTGCTGCCAGTTACCACAGTGCTGCAGATTCTCCTCAAGTCAATACAAAAACCTTCCAGTCAAAACCCAACCCCAGACACACAAGACTTTCAGGCCCCTGAACACCTGCAGCCAGCCTCCATCTAAACCAGGCCTTTGGAGATTTTATCAGCTGTTTTTCACACAGGTCTGACCCCCTCTGAGGTCATGGTGTAGACCCACAGTTCAACAACATGTAGTCATGGCAACCTTTGGATGTGCACAACATAATGTTTGTGATATTGTCTCATCAGCTACAGGATTGATAAAAGCAACACCTCTAAACCTCCTACAGTCAGTTTGATGACTGTATTGATAAAGAAACACCATGTCAAGGATTTTAAAATCAGACTAGATCATAAGTTAGACTTTTACTTTAGTGCTGCTCTGGA
>NW_019440349.1:0-411 GCF_002814215.2 Seriola lalandi dorsalis
ACTAGTGAGACATCACACAATGTCAATCAAGCGTCTCCATGAACTGGTTGATCGATTAAACTCTCATCTTCATAAGAACAGTTTCTCTGTTCTCTCAGGTCACAAACTCTTGTGGTGTGCCACAGGGTTCAGTCCTAGATCTTACAGTTTTATGTTTGTGTGTTCCACTTAAAACCAGTTATGTTGACAGTATGACTTGTGTTTTACAGTCTTTATGGAAAACTGAGAGCTGCTGTTCGATAACGTCTTCATACTGAATCTGATATTCTTTTATTTCTACAGCTGGTACAAATAACTGCTCCAGTCTGTTCATCAGGAGAAAGTGTCACAGAGAGAAGAGAAAATACAGATCTAAGAGGAGACGGAGAGATTCAGGGAGGAGCTGAGCTGTTACTGAACTATAGAAGAGAG
>NW_019440350.1:0-454 GCF_002814215.2 Seriola lalandi dorsalis
TCCTGTTTAATCCTTCATCAGTTCAAGTGTCTCAGAGCTGTAAGTAAGATCAACACAGCTGATGAAACCTCTGACAGTTTGCTTTACAGTGATGCAGTGGAAACGCATCAGTTCCTCCTGGTCTTGGTATTATACACAGTTTAAAATGGGAAGGTGTTAAGAGACAGAAATGCACATAATTAAAATGAACCCTAACAGGTTAAGGGAGCATCTAAAAGGCAAAAACAAAACAAATGTTAGTTTGTGTGATATTATCAACTGAGCAGACAGGTAACAGAAACAGGAATTTATTACACATCATCTAAAACTGATTTGACAAACGTCCTAGTTTAAGCTGCTCAAACATTCACAGACTCGACTGGTTTGTGTTTCTCCAGACGAGTTAAAGCCGAAGTTTGTTTGAAATAAACTAGTTTGTTCAACGTGTCGTCTGAAGGGAATAAAACCTGAGACG
>NW_019440351.1:0-441 GCF_002814215.2 Seriola lalandi dorsalis
AAGTGGTTGATTGTGTGTCTTGAGCACAGCTCACTCTCAGTGGAAGATGTAGCCATGGTGTTCCTGGTTTAACAGCAACATGCTGAGCAGGTGACAGGTGTGTTTCCTCAGAAAGATGCCGCAGCTCGGAAAAGATGCGAAAGTGTGTTGTCGAGTCATTTGACCCACAAGTGAATTGTTCCCTTTCACACTAATGACAAAAGCCAGATGTTAGCAGGTGTCAGCAGGTGTTATCCAATGTAAAAGAGGCTTTACAGATGTACATCACCCTTGCCTTGCACATCAGCACTATCCTGCATTGCTTCCCTTGACCTGAGACATAATGTGTTTGTTGTCTCCAAGTAATTTGCATATTCAGATCTGGTCACAACACAAACAGAATTAATACAATGGCAGAGCTTCATAATAACTTCATTGATCCGATGTCATTAACAAGATAAC
>NW_019440352.1:0-394 GCF_002814215.2 Seriola lalandi dorsalis
ACCATTTCTTGGTTGTTTGAGATTAAACCCTGAGCTTTTAAGAGTCTGCTTACTTTAACAAGGGCATTACCAAGTTTGTTTGCTAGTGATGGAATCAAGAACTTGTTTGTTTCACTGTCATACCCACATGTAACCTTGACAGCTTTGACAGTCTCCAAGTACTTATTTGGATTTATGAGATCTTCCATTTTTTTTTTAAGTGGTGATTCTCCTGGCATTCTGAATCAGCCTTCCCATTTCTCACATTTTCTCCCGGACACACTGTTTATTCTTATCTGACATCCCACCTTTGTTCAATAAGAGCTGCCCTACATCAATAAGAGCTTGGTCATTTCTTATTATGTCTGTGACTGGGTCTGGATTCATGACGCTGATTACTCCCCACATTTGTTTA
>NW_019440353.1:0-523 GCF_002814215.2 Seriola lalandi dorsalis
TGCTGAATGATCCGACTCATAACTTGGTGTTAAAGAATCTGTGTGAGGCCTTTTTACTGGAAAGAGATCAGAGCGCTTCAGCTGAGGCTGAGCCTCTCTGCAGTCTGCACTCTGAAAAACTCAGACTCTTCTGTCTTGACCATCAGCAGCCAGTGTGTGTCGTCTGTCGAGACTCAAAAGCACACAACAACCACAGATTCAGACCCATTGATGAAGCTGCAGAGGATCACAGAGGGAAGCTCCAGAAATCCCTGAAGCCTTTACAAGAGAAACTGAAGCTTTTTGAACAAGTTAAAGGAAACTTTGATCAAACAGCAGAACACATTAAGGTCCAGGCCCAACACACAGAGAGGCAGATTAAGGAGCAGTTTAAGAAGCTTCACCAGTTTCTAGAGGAGGAAGAGGAGGCCAGGATCACTGCTCTGAGGGAGGAAGAGGAGCAGAAGAGTCAGGTGATGAAGGAGAAGATGGAGGCTCTGAGCAGAGAGATAGCAGCTCTGTCACACACAGTCAGAGCCACAGA
>NW_019440354.1:0-963 GCF_002814215.2 Seriola lalandi dorsalis
TTTTATGCCTTACTATACTATGTCGTTATATTCCTGGCCATACTATGAGGTTTTTAAGACCGTTTATGCCATACCATTCTGTGATGTTTTTTTGACGTTTTATACCATACTATACTATGACATTTTTCAAATTTTTATGCCATACTATACTATGACTTTTATTGGCATTTTTATGCCTTCCTATACTGTGACGTCTTATGTGTTACCATACTATGAGGTTTTCAAGACCTTTTATGCCTTTCTATACTATGATGTTTTTTTTTTAACATTTTATGCCATACTATACTATTTTTTTTTTTTGGCATTTTTTATACCTTTATATACTATGTCGTTGTATTCCTTGCCATACTATGACATTTTTAAAACCTTTTATGCCTTAATGTACTATGATGTTTTTTTGATGTTTTATGCCACACTATACTATGACATTTTTCAAATTTTTATGCCATACTAAACTATTACTTTTATTGGCATTTTTATGCCTGTCTGTACTATGTCGTTGTATTCCTTGCCATACTATGACATTTTTATGACCTTTTATGCCTTAATATACTATGATGTTTTTTTGATGTTTTATGCCATTCTATACTATGACGTTTTTTAAGATTTTGGTGCCTTACTATACTATGTCGTCTTATGTCTTACCATACTATGAGGATTTTGAGACCTTTTATACCTTAATATTCTATGATGTTTTTTTGACGTTTTATGCCATACTATACTATGACATTTTTCAAATTTTTATGCCATACTAAACTATGACAGTTTTTTGCATTTTTATGCAGTTATATACTATGTCGTTGTATTCCTTGCCATATTATAATGTTTTTATGACCTTTTATGCCTTAATATACTATCATAATTTTTTGACATTTTATGCCATACTATAATATGACGTTATTTTGCATTTTTATGCCGTTATATACTATGTCGTTGTATTCATTGCCATATTATGATGTTTTT
>NW_019440355.1:0-420 GCF_002814215.2 Seriola lalandi dorsalis
CCTTAATACACTATGTCGTATTATTCCTCACGATACTATGACGTGTTTATGATCTTTTAAGCCTTAATATACTATGATGTTTTTTTGACACTTGTATGCCATATCAAACTATGACGTTTTTCAGCAATTTTATGCCTTACTATACTATGTCGTATTATTCCTTACCATTCTATAACATGTTTATGATCTTTTGTGATTTAATACACTGTGATGTTTTTTTGACATATTTATGACATACTATACTATGGCGTTTTTTGGCATTTTTATGCCTTACTATGCTATGATGTTTTTATGATCTTTTATGCTTTAAAATACGATTTCATTTGATACCTTACCATACTATGACATTTTTTATGACCTTTTATGCCATACTATACTGTGACGTTTTTTGGTATTTTTATGCCTTAATACACTATTTCG
>NW_019440356.1:0-509 GCF_002814215.2 Seriola lalandi dorsalis
AAAATTAACAAAACAACGTACAAATTTAATACATGGAGTGATCATGCAACTCTGGAGTGTCTGCTGGACTCGGTAGGGGGGATCAAGGGAGGAGGCACCTGGTGCCTCAACTCCAGCCTCCTGATGGACCCGGCATATGTTAAAAAAATCAAAAACTTACTTAATTACACTAGAACAGAAATGCAAATAGATAATAATCATATAGAAAGATGGGACAATATAAAAGAAAGAATCAAAAAAGCAAGTATCAATTATAGCAAAGAGAAAAAATGGAAAGAAAAACAAGAAGAACAGAACATCAGAAAGCAACTAGCAGAAGAACTGATATTAATAGATAACCAAAGAAATAGAAGCTGTGAAAAGTATGAATTATATAAAAATCAATTAAATAATATAGAAAGGGAAAGATGTAAAGGGGCTGCAGTTAGGAGTAGATTTCAAAATCTGGTAGATGGGGAGAAGTGCACAGCTTTTTTTCTGGGGATGGAAAAGCAAAAACAGAATAAAAC
>NW_019440357.1:0-437 GCF_002814215.2 Seriola lalandi dorsalis
TGAGCGAATAACAAGTGGTCAGCTCTGAGCATATCGGTTCACACCTGGCATTAGAATGCGTCTCCACATGCGTCTCCAGTGACCACTTGTGATCGGATGTCACATCCCGCTCTATATGCAAATAACAATGTATGTGTTGTTGTTTTTGAGTGAGTGAGTGAGTGAGTGAGTGAGTGAGTGAGTGAGTGAGTGAGTGAGTGAGTGAGTGAGGGGTTGCAAGGAGCACACAGCTCTACAGTGAAATAAGGTTTTAACCATTTTAAACTGTTATGAAAGTGTGGCAGGCCTAATTAGATTGTGGCAGAGGACATCACTTGAGTAGGCGGTGCATCTTGGTTGCGTTCTAGTGCTGAACGATGAATCGAAATTTTATTGAAATCGCAATATGGCCAGGTGCAATATCCAAATCACAGAAGCTGCAATTTTTTGATAAAAAG
>NW_019440358.1:0-635 GCF_002814215.2 Seriola lalandi dorsalis
AAATTTTTTCATGTTTTTATGCCGTAGTATACTATGACGTTTCATGCCTTACATTACTATGATGTTTTTTTATATTTTCATGCCTTAAAATCACGTGACATTTTTTCATGTTTTTATGCCTTAGTATACTATGACGTTTTATGCCTTAGTATAGTGTGACATTTTATCCCTTATTATGACATGACGTCTCTTGCCATTTTTATAGCTTAGTATACTACAACGTTTTTTCAACATTTTTATGCCTTAGTATAATATGAAGTTTTTTGAAATTTTCATGCCTTACTATACTATGACGTTTTATGCCATATTATACTATGACGTTTTTTAACGTTTTTATGCTCTAAAATAGTATGACATTTTTTTCATGTTTTTATGCATTAGTATTCTATGACGTTTTATGTCTTATTATGACATGACGTCTTTTGCCATTTTTATGCCTTAGTATACTATGACGTTTTATGCCTTAGTATACTATGACGTTTTTTAATATTTTCGTGCCTTAAAATAACGTGACATTTTTTGATGTTTTTATGCCTTAGTATTCTATGACGTTTTATGCCTTATTATGACATGACGTCTTTTGCCATTTTTATGCCTTAGTATACTATGACGTTTTATGCCTTAGTATACTATGA
>NW_019440359.1:0-320 GCF_002814215.2 Seriola lalandi dorsalis
TTTTTTTTTTTTCCTTCACTACATTTTATCCCAACTTTGTTTTTTCTTTCATTTTACATCACTCGATCGAATTTTTGTTTTATTTTATAACATTCTATGTAATAATGATTACCTCACCTCTTGTTTTGTTTTATTTTATTTTATTTCCTTATCATAACTTCATTTCATTTATTTGATTTTGTAAATATTCTTCTTATTATTATTATTTTTCTCTTCAGTTGTGATTAATTAATAATCAAAAGGGAGAATTGTAATTGTAATTTCAACTTCTTTGTAAGATATCCAACCTCCCACCTTCTCACCAAGATATCAGACTTTTA
>NW_019440360.1:0-452 GCF_002814215.2 Seriola lalandi dorsalis
AGCAGCTTCATCGATGGGTCTGAATCTGTGGTCGGTGTGTGTTTCTGAGTCTCTGCAGACGAGACACACTGGCTGCTGATGGTCCAGACAGAAGAGTTTGAGTTTCTCAGAGTGCAGACTGCAGAGAGCCTCTGAAGATCTCTGCTCTCTCTCCTGTAAGAAGGCCTCACACAGGTTCTTCAGCACCAGGTTACAAGGTGGTTCATATTTTGAAGTTCTCTTACAAACTGGACACAGTGGATCTGGTTTCTCTCTCCACCAGCTCTGCAGACAGTCTTTACAGAAGCTGTGGCTGCAGGACAGAAGAACAGGATCTCTGAAGACCTCATGACAGACCGGACAGCAGAGATCCTCCTCTGGTCTGGAAGCCATTTAGTCCCTGAGAGAAGCTGCAAACACAGCAGACAGAAAGTACAGTCAGTCATGGCTCCCCTCCCCCCTCTACTAACTTC
>NW_019440361.1:0-586 GCF_002814215.2 Seriola lalandi dorsalis
AAAACGTCATAGTATAGTATGGCAAAAAAAAGTCATAGTATAATAAGGCATAAAAACGGAAAAAACGTCATAGTATAGTATGGCAAAAAAAAGTCATAGTATAATAAGGCATAAAAACGGAAAAAACGTCATAGTATAGTAAGACATGAAAATGTCAAAAAACGTCATAGTATAGTATGGCAAAAAAAAAGTCAAAAAACGTCATAGTATAGTAAGGCATAAAAACGGAAAAAACGTCATAGTATAGTAAGGCATAAAAAGTCAAAAAAACATCATAGTATAATAAGGCATAAAAACGGAAAAAACGTCATAGTATAGTATGGCAAAAAAAAGTCATAGTATAATAACGCATAAAAACGTAAAAAAAAAGTCATAGTATAATAAGGCATAAAAACGGAAAAAACGTCATAGTATAGTATGGCAAAAAAAAGTCATAGTATAATCAGGCATAAAAACGGAAAAAAAACGTCATAGTATAGTAAGGCAATAAAACGTCATAGTATAGTAAGGCAAAAAAACGGAAAAAAACGTCATAGTATAGTAAGGCAAAAAATGTCAAAAAACGTCATAGTATAGTAAGGCAAAA
>NW_019440362.1:0-468 GCF_002814215.2 Seriola lalandi dorsalis
GGGGTTCACGTGGAGCCCAGTAATGATCACATTATTCATCTGGGTGTACTGCTCCAGGTCTGCAACTCTACTCACCAGGTAGTCAAGCCGCTTGTCCTTCTCTGCATTTTGGATGCGTAAAGCCTTCACCTCCTTGACCAGGTCCAGGATACTTTTCTGCTGCAGCCTGGCAGCAGAAATCTCCTCCGTGAGGACATCGAGCGACTTCCTAATGTCCTCGATTTCCTCAGCCGCTACGGTCTTCTTCGATCCCATGTAGCCTGTTGTTGTTGGCTCAGTTTGTAATTATCCAGTTGAAGTAGATAGTTCAAAACAATCAAACGTTCTAGACTATGTAGAAAGAATGTGTCCAAGAACTGGATTAAAAAGTAACTTTTCTCACAGAGCTTCTGGAGGGGACACACAGACGCGGCAAACTTCTATCTTCTCTTTCTAGCCATTTTTAATACTTATATGATTACTTGATTT
>NW_019440363.1:0-613 GCF_002814215.2 Seriola lalandi dorsalis
GTATGGCATAAAATTTCAAAAAACGTCATAGTATAATAAGGCATAAAAATGGCAAAAAACGTCATAGTATAGTATGGCATAAAATTTCAAAAAATGTCATAGTATATTAAGTCATAAAAATGGCAAAAAACATCATAGTATAGTCAGGCATAAAAATGCCAAAAAGCATCATAGGACAGTAAAGCCCCAAACCAGGGATTGAACCCATGACCTTGCCAGTGTGAGGCAGCAGTCCTGACCATTGTACAACAATACTTCTGCATCACAAGCTCGTGGTATAGCATGATATTAAGGATATTTTAGCATACTAATCCATGATATATCACAAAAGATTGTCCATTAGGCATAAAATGTCATGAAAACATAATTGTATAGTAAGACATATAAATATCAAAAATCATCATAGTATAGGATGGCGCAAAAATGTCACAGTATATAAAAGCCCTAAACCAGGGTTTGAACCCTTGCCCTTCTCAGTGTGAGAGAATAGTCCTAACCATTCTACCACCATGCTGCTGCATTATGAACGCCTTGTATAGAAAGGTATATAAAATATCAGTATACTACTCCGTGAAATATCATAAAAAATCATAGTATTGTGAGGCATAAAATA
>NW_019440364.1:0-432 GCF_002814215.2 Seriola lalandi dorsalis
GCACTCCTTGCATTTGACATCAAATAATGAATTCTGTGATATAGTTGGAGAAGTTAAAAACATTGCTATTTGTAGTAGACAAATGAGGGTACTTTGTATCAAAATCTGAGTACCCTACCGCAAACATTCTGCAAGTTATAGGAGCTGAGTCAAAAAGTGTTACAACCATCCCCGGTCTCCCCTACTTGATTTTAAAAAAAGTCAAGTATTCAACACTTTTTTTTTTCCGTCATCACATTGTTGTATTGTTCCACATTTACAGAATCTAATGACTCTGAAACAACTAATTGAATGCACTGCCTGACTGTAGAACCTGTAGAATATAAAGCTTGTAGAATATGATACAAAGCTGATAGAAATGGCCATAAAAACACAATTAAATCAACAAAATGAACTTCAAGCTGTTCATCTGGAAATTAACAAACATTTAAT
>NW_019440365.1:0-451 GCF_002814215.2 Seriola lalandi dorsalis
TTTAATTAATCCATTTATTATTCTTTTATATGTTTATAAAATCCATGTTTCCAGTGTTGTAAATTGTTTAAATTAATGTAGTTTATAATGTCCAATAAAGTTATTTCTGAAGCTCTTGCTTTAACTTTGTTGATGGTTTTTATAGAACACATCTGGTATGAATTTTCACAACAGTAACACGTACAACATTGTGTGACTATTTCTCTGTTAGCTTCAATCAACAACATAAATACTAGAAATATTTAAATGTTGTCCGACAACACTGACAGTGAAGGATCTAAAAACATGCTGATGTTAATTGGTAAATACTTTCACCTGTGGAGGTGGTGACAGTGCTAGAGATGATCCATCACTTAATCACAGTTTAATATTTATAGCTTCTGATCTTGAAAGTGTTGCTACCATCACCTGTCAACAACAGCAGAAGTGAAGCTGCAGGTAAGAAACTGAA
>NW_019440367.1:0-534 GCF_002814215.2 Seriola lalandi dorsalis
ACAGCAATATCCTGCTCCTCTCTACAAGAAACTATCAAAGACAGCTTCAGGACACACTTCATCTAACAATATGTAATTTTCTGCTGCTTGGGATCTCTCAATCAACACAGAAAAAGGTAAAGTACTTGGTAGTTAAACAGCCATTATTGCCCTACAGTTTTCTCTCAGACAGACGGTACTTGCTGTCAGTTTCTGCAGCTTCTCATGTGGCTTACACAAACACACACACACACACACACACACAAACACACACACACACACAAACACAAACACACTATTCACTAGCCATCCCCTCAACGTGCTTCCCTGCAATCTCTCTCTCTCTCTGTGTCTCTCTTTCTCACACACACTTCTTACTTTTATAACTATTTCAGTATCAATGTTATCAGTAACCTTGTTTCAAGGGATTAAACACTAAATAGCCTAAAGCATCTTCACTTTAATAATCAGTGTTTATCGTAGGAACAGACAGCTGCCGCCAACGTATTGGGCCTCACAGTAACGTTAGTAGTCGTGAGTTGTAGAGTTTCTCAT
>NW_019440368.1:0-508 GCF_002814215.2 Seriola lalandi dorsalis
TTTAACTTTTATGCCTTAATATATGATGATGATTTTTTGACGTTTTATGCCATACTATACTATGACGTTTTTTGGCATTTCCATGGGTTACTATACTATGACGTTTTTTGGCATTTTTATGATTTATTATACTCTGTTGTTCTATGCCTTAGCATACTATGTTGTTTTTATGACTTTTTATGCCATAATAAACTATGATGTTTTTTGGACGTTTTATGCCATACTATACGATGACGTTTTTCGTCAATTTTATGCCTCAATATACTATGTGGTTTTTTGGCATTTTTATGACTTACTATACTCATTTTTTCTATGCCTTAGCATACTATGTTGTTTTTATGACTTTTTATGCCTTAATATACGATGATGTTTTTTTGACGTTTTATGCCATACTATAACTATGACGTTTTTTGGCATTTTTATGGGTTACTACAATATGACAATTTTTGTTATTTTTATGACTTATTATACTCTGTTGTTCTATGCCTTAGCATACTATCTTGTTTTT
>NW_019440369.1:0-483 GCF_002814215.2 Seriola lalandi dorsalis
CTGTGACAGTCTGTCGTTAACGATTGCAGATGTATCCAGAGGTTTTCCATGTAGATCCTGAACATCAGGCACAAACATGGTCTGCATGGATCACTTCATAGATTTTCATACTGAACAGCAACATAACATCACGTCACTGTTAACATGTCATACAAACAACCTCCTGTGTCTCTCTGCCCATGTTTGGCACTGGCAACAACATGAGCAAAACTCCACACAAGCTAAAATCAAGACTCGGCTGTGGAGACAAAACCAAAGATTTAAAGTGTTGGTCTGGAACAACTAGAAATCAGTCACAGAGGAGGAGCCACAGAAAAATGAAGAGATATATATTCCCTCAGAACTACAGTGTATAACCTTACTGGTATTTGACACTTTTAACTGCTGTCCTGTTTTTCCTCCTGTATATTTTACCTTTGCTTTTATTTGATGTATTTTCATTTCAGTTCTTTCATTTGATTGTGAAGCTCTTCATGTCTGTGA
>NW_019440370.1:0-596 GCF_002814215.2 Seriola lalandi dorsalis
TTGTTGAGTTGTGTTCTTACATTTTCCCAAATGTTTCCATCAATTCTCAAACCACAGAAATCTGTGATTTTAATCATGGTAACGTTTCATTGGTGTCCTGTCAGTGACATCATATCCTCTATGATCATGTGTCAGTGTGTTTGTCTGACAGAAGCTCAACATTGACTTTTATCTAGTTTTAAGCCACATACACTTTTTACACCTTGGTGGTTTTCAGCTCTATATTTGAACCAGATGAAGGATTTCAGTCGTCGGACGTCTGGATCTGAAGTTATCAGAGAAACAAGCTGAGGAAATGTTAGACAGCTCAGCTCCCAGCTGCTGGAGACGTCCTGTCCTGTGTCCCTGAAGAGCGTCACTGAATCTCGGATTTTTAAAGTCAATCTGCTTCCTGGGTGTTTCTACTGGTTTTAATCCCTTGGTGTGTTTGTTATGGAGAGGAGGACACCTCTGAGGATAATTCAGCTGCTGGTAAAAACCTGCTGAACGTCTGGTTCATAAGTTATCAGAGAAACAATCCAAACAAAGGTTAGCATCAATCTCAGCTCCAGCTCTTCCCTGAGTCTCTGTCCTCTGTACAGTGTCGCTCAAACACT
>NW_019440371.1:0-481 GCF_002814215.2 Seriola lalandi dorsalis
CTTTTTTTTCCTTACTATACTATGATGTTTTTTGACATTTTCATGCCTTACTATACTATGATGTTTTTTGACATTTTTATACCTTACTATATTACGACATTTTATGCATTACTATACTATGACATTTTTTTTCCATTTTCATACCTTACTATACTATGACATTTTATGCCTTACTATACTATGATGTTTTTGGGACATTTTTATACCTTACTATATTACGACATTTTATGCATTACTATACTATGACATTTTTTTAAACTTTTCATGCCTTACTATACTATGATGTTTTTTGACATTTTCATGCCTTACTATACTATGACGTTTAATGCCTTACTATACTATGATGTTTTTGGGACATTTTTATACCTTAGTATATTACGACATTTTATGCGTTACTATACTATGACTTTTTTTTTTCCATTTTCATACCTTACTATACTATGATGTTTTTTGACGTTTTCATGCCTTACTATACTATGAC
>NW_019440372.1:0-407 GCF_002814215.2 Seriola lalandi dorsalis
CTGGCTCATCCAAGTAAGAATGGGCCCGGTGGAGCATGTAAAGGATGCCATCATCCACTCCAATATGTTCTTTGTAGGTGAACTGTAGGGGGTCTAGTGCATGTTCAACCTGTGGCCTCAGAAGGTGGAGAAGCAGCCACTCCAGGGTCTTCACAATGTGTTATGTGAGGGCCACAGGTCGGTACTTTAGGTACCGGAACAAGAAATTATGTTTCCCACAGGACCAGGACCCTCCCTGTTTGTAAACTTAAGTAGAAAATCCTCTGGAGAGGTTCAGCCTCATCTGTTCTGCTGTAAAGGACAGGAGACTTGACCCCAGTGTGGAGGGAGTTGCAGCTGCAGTCTCAGGTTGTGGAGGAGATGCCGTAGGAGAAGCTGCAGCTGAAGCAGTGGGAGAGAGAACAGGT
>NW_019440373.1:0-471 GCF_002814215.2 Seriola lalandi dorsalis
GCAGGCTCTCCAGCTCTTCAAATGGAAAATCTAAAATTAATATTACTCGAGTGAGGACATTTAGAGAACTGAAGGCCCAAACCACAATGATGGCCACCCCTGTGCTTCTGATGGTGATGATGGTAGCATGCCTCAGTGGGTAGCACACAGCTACATATCTCTCCAGAGACATCACCATCAGTGTGAGAGGAGAAATCACAGTTGTGAGACTGGCTAACATGGTGAGAACACCACACACAGGATACACGAGTTTTACTCTACAAGCAACCAGTAGGTACAGTAACTGGCTCTGAGCCATTAACACTGTGTCTGCAAAAAGGAGGTTATACAGAAGAATGTAACGGGGAGTCACATGAAACAAAGATTTACTCCGCAAGGTGAACAACAGGGTGCCATTGATGAAGAGAAAGACACAGCATGGTACTGTAGTCAGAATGGAAAACAACGCTCTTTCCAGTATCCCCTGATACT
>NW_019440375.1:0-320 GCF_002814215.2 Seriola lalandi dorsalis
TTCAAAATAAAACAGGAAATGACAAGACATGGAGACAGGACAAACCCAAACTTGACCTCACCGTGTGACAGTACCCCCCCCTCTAGGGCCGACTCCTGACGGCCCAGGCTGTTCAGGGTGGTCCCTATGAAAGTCCTCTATGAGGGTCGGGTCTACAATGTAGCGGGAAGGGATCCATTGTCTTTCTTCAGGTCCATAGCCTTCCCAGTCCACCAGGTATTGTCTACCCCGGCCCCGGCTGCGTACTGCCAACAACTGCTTGACCTTGTAAACTGGACCGCCGTCTACCACTTCAGGTGACGGCGGAGGTGTGGCAGCTG
>NW_019440376.1:0-547 GCF_002814215.2 Seriola lalandi dorsalis
GTGTCCTTTTTTGGACGCGAGGAACCCCAGAGGGTACAAAATGTGTTACCAGTGTATAATAGACCTGTAACAGTAACTGACATTAGATTTTAAAAATATGTCAAAAAAGACACTTTCTTGCAGAAATCCATACCTTCAGCTGTAACAAGCCAAAATGATCAGCAAATCAAAAAAGAAAAGTGAAGAAAATGTCCAAAAAAGGACAGAGGGACCCCTGAGGGTTAATAAATCCCATGAACCGCTATTTAAATTACCACTATTATGTTTTTTCTGTGCTAAATTTAACATTACTGGGGAGGACAGCAACGAGACTAGAAGTGACAGCAAGAGAGGGCTAGTAGCTTCTCCTCTCCTCCCCTACCGGGGTTTTCTCAAAGCTGCAGGACGAGTTACGCGCCAAAATTTGGCGGAAGAATAATAATAAGCCCGAAGGAATATTAATAGAGGCACTCCTCTCAGCTATTCTAGCTGTAGAGGAGGGCCTCGGAGCTGAGCACCCGTGGCACTAATAAGCCTGAGGAATATTAATAGATGCCTCGGGCATCTG
>NW_019440377.1:0-871 GCF_002814215.2 Seriola lalandi dorsalis
CATGCCTTACCATACTATGATGTTTTTATGACCTTTTATGCCTTAATATACTATGATGTTATTTTGACATTTTATGCCATACTATACTATGACATTTTTTGACATTTTTATGCGACACTACACTATGACATTTTTTGACATTTTTATGCCTTACTATACTATGTCATGTCATGCCTTACCATACTATGACATTTTTATGACCTTTTGTACCTTAATATACTATGTTATTTTGACATTTTATGCCATACTATACGATGACATTTTTTGACATTTTTATGCGACACTACACTATGACATTTTTATGCCTTACTATACTATGTCATGCCTTACCATACTATGATGTTTTTATGACCTTTTATGCCTTAATATACTATGATGTTATTTTGACATTTTTTGCAATACTACACTATGACGTTTTTTTGACATTTTTATGCGACACTACACTATGACATTTTTATGCCTTACTATACTGTCATGTCATGCCTTACCATACTATGACATTTTTATGACCTTTTGTACCTTAATAAACTATGATGTTATTTTGACATTTTATGCCATACTATACTATGACGTTTTTTGACATTTTAATGACATACTAAACTACGACGTTTTTTGCCATTTTTATGCCTTATTATACTAAATCATTTTGTGCCTTACCATACTATGACGTTTTTATGACCTTTTATGCCTTAATATACTATGATGTTATTTTGACATTTTATGCCATACTATACTATGTTTTTTTTTTACATTTTTATGCGACACTACGACATTTTTTGACATTTTTATGCCTTACTATACTATGTCATGTTATGCCTTACCATACTATGACATTTTTATGACCTTTTATGCCTTAATATACTATGATGTT
>NW_019440378.1:0-441 GCF_002814215.2 Seriola lalandi dorsalis
AAAAATGTGACTTTGTTACAAGGAGACTGTGATGGTTTCTCTGTCAGGTTTAGAAAAGTTCAACTAAACTGAAGAAATCATCTTAATTTATACATTATTTTCAATCTATACCTTTAAAACACTTTGTAGATTAAACTAGTTTATATTTTATTGAGTTATCAGAACAAGGAGAGGTTGTTTTCAGTGGATAGAAGGTTCATTGTGGTTCTGCTTGATGACTCTTGTGTTGTGTTCACTGAACCAGTTCTCCTCCTCACAGTCTCTTCACCAACCCTCTGCACCTGCAGCAGGCTGTTTTCACTTCAGTCTGACTGCAGGAGGTTTTTGTATGACTCTAAATCACTGTGTGAACACTCCACCGCCATGAGCACCAAAACAGTAGTAATCTCCAAGATCTTCAGCCTGAACACCACTGATGGTTAAAGTGTAGTGAGAACCAGA
>NW_019440379.1:0-456 GCF_002814215.2 Seriola lalandi dorsalis
CTTCAATTTATCCTTATAGACATTTCAGTTAAATTGCGTCATAAGTGTAGGAATTCTTGAGTTATGGCAACAACGTGTTTTGTGGTCACAGTGACTTTGACTTTTGACCTTTGACCACCAAAATGTAATCATCATAAATGTTTCTGCCAAATTTGAAGAAGTTCCCTCAAGGTGTTAATGAGATATCTTGTTCACAAGAATGGGATGGACGGCTGGACAAACGTAAGACATAAAAAACCTGGCAGAGACAAGGTAGAGCTGGAAGGTTCAGCAAAGGTAGGACTTTAACATGGGAGCATGCTATTTGCCTCTTTTCTCCTGCCATTACAATGATTAACCTTGACATATTAGTTGTTTTCAACTCAAACCACAATTGCTCGCCAACCCTCACCAAGCAGAGTTTGTGCATAAGCCTGACAAAACCTTAAAGCTGTGGCAACAGTAGGGACAGTGAAT
>NW_019440380.1:0-639 GCF_002814215.2 Seriola lalandi dorsalis
TTTATGCCATACTATACTATGACGTTTTTTGCCATTTTTATGCCTTATTATACTATGAAGTTTTTTGAAATTTTATGCCATACTATACTATGACGTTTTTTGCCATTTTTATGCTCTACTATAATATGTATTTTTTTGGCATTTTTATGCCTTACTATACTATGACGTTTTATGCCATACTATACTATGACGTTTTTTGAAATTTTATGCCTTATTATACTATGACGTTTCGTGCCTGACTATACTATGAAGTTTGTTGCCATTTTTATGCCTTATTATACTATGATGTTTTTTTTAAATTTTATGCCATACTATACTATGACGTTTTTTGCCATTTTTATTCTCTACTATAATATGAAATTTTTTGGCATTTTTTTGCCTTACTATACTGTTACGTTTTGTGTCTGACTATACTATGACGTTTTTTGCCATTTTTATGCCTTATTATACTATGATGTTTTTTTTTAATTTTATGCCATACTATACTATGACGTTTTTTGCCATTTTTATGCTCTACTATAATATGACATTTTTTGGCATTTTTTTGCCTTACTATACTGTTACGTTTTGTGTCTGACAATACTATGACGTTTTTTGCCATTTTTATGCCTTATTATACTATGACGTTTTTTGGCATTT
>NW_019440381.1:0-652 GCF_002814215.2 Seriola lalandi dorsalis
TCTCCATCTGCTAGCCTTTAGCTTAGCCTCTGCATCCAGGTGCTTCTTCAGCTCAGCTGGTATGGGATGTTTAACTCCATATCTGGTTCACTCTAAAGCCAGGAGTTCTTCCTTTATGTGCATTATTTTCTCCTTCCGGACGAAACAACGACGTAGAATAAAAAAACACAACTCCACAAGAAATATACTAATAATATATTGCAGAAAAACTAAGAGCTAAGCAGACTGATGCCTGCACATCATTTGAGTGTATATAATAATAATAATAATAATAATGATAATAATAATAATAATGATAATAATAATATAACCAGGTTTGACGGATCCTGGTGTGTAACATTAAATACAAAACCATGTGACCATGTACAAGGTGAGATACATTACGTATCCTACGCTGCAACCTGCGTAAGTACGCACGCAAATGCCGACGCACGGCACGTGACGTACGTGCGGAAGCTGGCTGCAACGCTAAGCACGTCGCAGCGTAGCATATTGGTAGCTACGTCAGATTCTAGATTTCTCATCCTTGTGCCTTTGATCAGCTGTATCAAAGGCACAAGGTACGTGAAGGAAACCAAGAGTTTTCCTGCTTGTTAGTCATTGTACTCAAGACCTCACCAGAGACACACACGTTTATCAGAGCATCCACTTC
>NW_019440382.1:0-415 GCF_002814215.2 Seriola lalandi dorsalis
TATATATAATGTAAAAAATATGTATATGTAAGATCTATATCTTGTGCAAAGTAATCTGCTTTGCAAAAGTTAATAATTTTAATACAAGGTGATAATTTGAAGCCAAACTAATTTGGTGACACAGCATTGACAGCAGGACTTATATACACTTTTATGCATATATATATATGTGTATGTATATCCTCATCACAGTCTATGTAGTTGCCAAAGTAAAAGCTTCTTCAAACTCTAAGCATTAACAAAGAAAAGCTTCCCCTTGACTAAAATACAAACTGTGCTTCAGGCTTTACAGTTTATCTGCAGTTAACACTCTGTGCCGCGGTTCACACTCATCTAAACTTCTAATCAGTCCCTTGACCTGTGCTACACACTGATGCAGCTCAGTGGTCCCTGTGGTTTCAGAGAATCAGGGATT
>NW_019440383.1:0-483 GCF_002814215.2 Seriola lalandi dorsalis
CAGAATAAACTGTACACCTAGGTGAATGGAAATATTATAGTCAACACTTACTTCTTGTCATGAACGCACAAAAGTCCCAACAACAAGGCGAAGTCGACTTTCTCTCGCAGCTCTTGTGGGGAAGAAGACCCGACCACGTTACACTCGTCACTTCCTGAATGAGGCCTTCATTTCCACCAAACCCTCCGTTTGGGCATGTGTCCCTCTGAGGTGCCAGGCAACCAAACTGATTGGCATATTGTCACATATGAAGCTTATAATTAACAACATATTCCCCAACAACACAATAATTACTGTAAACAACATTAAAGAACTGTAATTGAACTACCTACATTGGCACATAGGGGCCTTTTATACAATAGTTGTGGTATTTATTCTTTCAAACGTTACTGATGAGAGATGTCTGACTACATGTGTCATTGATAAACGTTACAGGAAATAACAACATATCAGTCAATAATCAATCAATAATCCATCAGATGA
>NW_019440384.1:0-493 GCF_002814215.2 Seriola lalandi dorsalis
GGTGGGGCAGTATGCCCGTGGTGGAGGGTGGTGTGGAGTATGAGAAGCTAACACGCCGGCATGCTATCAAACTGGTGCCGGCTGTAAACTGCTCCGTGGAGGAGGCCAGTTTAGCGGTGGGAGAGGTGGTGGGATGCGGGAGTGTGCGGTCTGCCTCCCGCATGCACGGAGCCATTGTGATCTTTTTAGACAGTACAGAGAAAGTCAACGCTGTGGTGGAGACAGGTGTCGTTATACAGGACACCTTTGTCCCTGTCCTCCCGCTGGTTAGTCCAGCTAAAAGGATCACAATCTCTAACGCTCCCCCGTTTATTAAAAATGACACCCTGTCCTCTGCACTGTCTCGATATGGACAACTGGTGTCTCCCATTAAGATGGTGTCTCTGGGCTGCAAGTCTCCCCTGCTGAAACATGTGGTGTGTCACCGCAGACAGGTGTTCATGGTGTTGAAAGAAAACACTGAGCTGAACCTCAGCTTTAATTTTAAGGTGGA
>NW_019440385.1:0-696 GCF_002814215.2 Seriola lalandi dorsalis
TGAGGCATAAAAAGTCATAAAAACGTCATATTATAGTAAGGCATAAAAATTCGTAAAAACATCATAGTATAGTAAGGCATAAAAAATCAGAAAAACGTCATATTATAGTAAGGCATAAAAAGTCATACTATAGTTTGGCATAAAAACGTCATAGTATAGTGAGGCATAAAAGGTCATAAAAACGTCATAGTACAGTAAGGCATAAAAATGTCATAGTATAGTAAGGCATGAAAAGTCATAGTATAGTGAGGCATAAAAGGTCATAAAAACGTCATAGTATAATAAGGCATAAAAAGTAACAGTATAGTAAGGGATAAAAACATCATAGTATAGTAAGGCATAAAAAGTCATAAAAACATCATAGTATAGTAAGGCTGAAAAGGCATAAAAATGTCATATGATACTAAGGCATAAAAAGTCACAGTATAGTAAGGGATAAAAACATCATAGTATAGTGAGGCATAAAAAGTCATAAAAACGTCATAGTACAGTAAGGCATAAAAATGTCATAGTATAGTAAGGCATAAAAAGTCATAAAAAACATCATAGTATAATAAGGCATAAAAATGTCATAGTATAGTAAGGCATGAAAAGTCATAGTATAGTAAGGCATTAAAACGTCATAGTATAGTAAGGCATAAAAAGTCATAAAACGTCATAGTATAGTAAGGCATAAAAAGTCATAAAAACGTCATA
>NW_019440386.1:0-460 GCF_002814215.2 Seriola lalandi dorsalis
TTTGAAGTGATATACTGAGTTAAACTGTGTTGATAATTCATTAAAAAACCTAAAATATTACAGTCCATTTTTTTAAATTCATTATACGATAATATTTATACTATTAGAAAACCTTAAAACGTCCTACTGTTCTTTATTAATTGTTTTATCATTTAAATTAAAAGTGATTTTGGATTTCAGCTGCTGCTCAGATGTTCAGGCCTGATGTGACAATCTCACCCTGACATTAATGCCTACATCATCACCTGCAGTAAAGGGTCACTTTCCTAAGAACAATATAAGTTTCAACAAGATTATAAAAATGATATTTTCTAATGATACATCATTTATAATTTAGAATTAACTATCTATTATGTATCGATGTTAATGTTTAGCTTGTTGTTTAGTATGTTCATGTTTAGCATGTAACATGTTGTTTAGCATGTTCATGTTTAGCATGTAACATGTTGTTTAGCATGTT
>NW_019440387.1:0-541 GCF_002814215.2 Seriola lalandi dorsalis
TAGTAGAGCATAAAAATGGCAAAAAACGTCATAGTATAGTATGGCATTAAATTTCAAAAAACGTCATAGTATTGTATGGCATAAAATGTCACAAAAACATAATAGTATATAAAGGCATGAAAGGTCATAAAAACGTCACAGTATGGTAAGGCATTAAACGCTAAAAAACATCACAGTATCATAAGGTATAAGAATGGCAAAAAACATCATAGTATAGTAAGGCAAAAAATTTCAAAAAATGTCATAGTATACTAAGGCATAAAAATGACAAAAAAACGTCATAGTATAGTAAGGCATAAAAATTCAAAAAATGTCATAGTATACTAAGGCATAAAAATGCCAAAAAAAGTTATATTATAGTAGAGCATTAAAATGGCAAAAAACGTCATAGTATAGTCAGGCACAAAACGTCACAGTATAGTAAGGCATAAAAATGCCAAAAAAATACATATTATAGTAGAGCATAAAAATGGCAAAAAACGTCATAGTATAGTATGGCATAAAATTTAAAAAAATGTCATAGTATAATGAGGCATAAAAA
>NW_019440388.1:0-474 GCF_002814215.2 Seriola lalandi dorsalis
TACTATACTATTACTTTTTTTACCATACTATATTTTGACGTTTTTTTTATGACTTACCACACTATGGCGTTTTCATTACTTTTTATGCCTTACTATACTATGACATTTTTTATGACGTTTTATGCCTTACTATACTATGACATTTTAGGTGACTTTTTATGCCTTACTATATTGTGACATTTTTTTATGACTTTTTATGCCTAACTATAGCATGACATTTTTAAGGTCCTACTATACTATTACTTTTTTTACCATACTATATTTTGACGTTTTTTTTATGACTTACCACACTATGGCGTTTTCATTACTTTTTATGCCTTACTATACTATGACATTTTTTATGACGTTTTATGCCTTACTATACAATGACATTTTAGGTGACTTTTTATGCCTTACTATACTGTGACATTTTTTTTATGACTTTTTATGCCTAACTATAGCATGACATTTTTAAGGCCTTACTATACTATTACT
>NW_019440389.1:0-785 GCF_002814215.2 Seriola lalandi dorsalis
CATTTCCCAAAGCAGGGCCAAGAAAGACCACTGGTACGACAAGGAGAAAGTCAGACATCTATACAGATACACCAGTCAAGCAGGCCTTGGAGGAAGAAGAAAAGAAGAGGAGTAGTAAGAAGAATGTGAAAATGGCCATATTTGGAAAGAGGAAACGCAAACAAAATAATGCAGAGAGAAAGACAGCCAAAAAGAGATCCAAGAAGAACAAGGATAAGGGTGAGGACACCCCAGATGAAGATGATATTTGAATTGTGTGCATGGAGCCCTTTGGAAACTCCAAACCCAAAGAAAAGTGGATCAGATGTGTAAATTGCAAGTTCTGGGCCCACGAAAACTGCACCCCTGGAAAACCCACATACATCTGTCACCACTGTGACTCTGATCACTCTGATTAGATGGATAACACACACAGATACACACACTCAAGTTCATGTTTTATCATTTAAGACAGACACAGTGTGCATGTTTGTTGTTTTACTAATTGTCAAACGTCTTCCTGTAATTTTGCGTGGATTATGAGCTACTTCTGACCTCCTGTATGTGTAACATTCATAGGTATTATCAGAATATGTTCTTTAAAAAAGCTCTTTTAATGTTAACACTGACACTGTTCTTCATTTAGCCATCAGTGATGAGTTATTTTTGTTCTTAGTGAAGCACAGGAAGATGCTTTAGTGTTGGCACATGCACAATAAACTTATATAGATGTATATTTTGTGGTGTAGTCTCAGTTTTTAGTTCTTCAATCTTGCTGTTACAATTTACCCCAGGTTGTGTTACAA
>NW_019440390.1:0-405 GCF_002814215.2 Seriola lalandi dorsalis
TGCATATGACCCTTCAGTCTCTGTCCCCTGCTCAGCTGTCCTTGATAGGTTTGAGTCTGTGCCTCTGTCAGATATACAGGACACTGTTGGTCATTTAAAGCCCTCAGGCTCTCCTAATGATGCTGTCCCCTCTCGACTATTTAAAGAGGTTTTTCCCACTGTGGGTCCATCTGTGCTTGCAGTTATTAACAGCAGTTTGTCCTCAGGTGTAGTCCCTAAAAACTTTAAACATGCAGTAGTGCAATCTTTAATTAAAAAAACAGGTCTAGATTCTGCAGTTCTGGCAAATTATAGGCCTATTTCCAAACTGCCCTTCCTTTCAAAACTCCTCGAAGACAGTCTACAATCAATTAATGTCCTTTCTGGAGGAGCACGATATTCTTGAGGTCTTCCAATCTGGTTTTA
>NW_019440391.1:0-472 GCF_002814215.2 Seriola lalandi dorsalis
GTCTCTACTTATTCCAGCAACCACCGGTGATCACTCTGGCGATGATCCGTGGCGAAGAGATCCGGGTCACGGCACCAATGTAGCCGGAACAGCCTTGAAGTCCCGACAATTCTGCGTTGTGTTCAGGTGCAATATGAGATACCGGACACTGGAGATGCTGCCACGTGAATTTTCTTTATTCTGTTCCCCACAATCTGTAATGTGACATTCTGAGTGTGAGCGTTTACACATTTCCACGACCGGCTACGCTCTCCATCAGGTTAACGAACACTGAGACTTTGAAATGAAATAAATTTTAAACTAAACATTCCTCCATAAACAATCAGCTGCACCCATACCTGTAATGTGACATTCTGAGTGTGAGCGTTTACACATTTCCACGACCGGCTACCTAACACACAAAAACAAAGAAACAAAGATAAGGAGAGATGAATTAACATGTGCGCTTAGACGCACCCCTCCGCACCCACAC
>NW_019440392.1:0-461 GCF_002814215.2 Seriola lalandi dorsalis
GCTGTACTGGGAGCTGTAGAAAGAGCTGTGCTGGGAGATGTACTGGGAGCTGTACTGGGAGCTGTAGAAGGAGTTGTACTGGGAGCTGTACTGGGAGCTGTGCTGGGAGCTGTGCTGGGTGCTGTGCTGGGAGATGTACTGGGAGCTGTAGAAGGAGCTGTACTGGGAGCTGTAGAAAGAGCTGTGCTGGGAGATGTACTGGGAGCTGTACTGGGAGCTGTAGAATGAGCTGTACTGGTAGCTGCAGAAGGAGCTGTACTGGGAGCTGTACTGGGAGCTGTGCTGGGAGATGTAGTGGGAGCTGTACTGGGAGCTGTGCTGGGTGCTGTGCTGGGAGATGTACTGGGAGTTGTAGAAGGAGCTGTACTGGGAGCTGTAGAAGGAGCTGTACTGGGAGCTGTAGAAGGAGCTGTACTGGGAGCTGTAGAAGGAGTTGTACTGGGAGCTGTACTGGGAGCTGT
>NW_019440393.1:0-319 GCF_002814215.2 Seriola lalandi dorsalis
CAGCAGTAGCAACACATGCTTGTGTGTTTATGTTGGCTGGAAACACAACACAGTAGAAGTAGTAGCAATTCTAACAATGGAGTACAGTACTGTATTACTGGAACAATACAGAGGACAGCATCCATAGAGCTACACGTGCTTGATGTGACCACAGACATGGGAAGCCCTAACTGGGCCATGTGGAAATCCTTTGGGGTCGACCACAGTAAAACATCAGTGCCTCATCTGCAGCACCAGACAGGCAGCTCTATTTCATGGCATTATGATAATAAATCTAAAATTAAAGCTGCAAGTAGCGTTGATAGGACCCTCGCACTCC
>NW_019440394.1:0-522 GCF_002814215.2 Seriola lalandi dorsalis
AGATGGATGCAGGTGTAGATGGAGGCAGGTGTTAGATGGAGGCAGGTGTTAGATGGAGGCAGGTGTAGATGGATGCAGGTGTAGATGGAGGCAGGTGTTAGATGGAGGCAGGTGTTAGATGGAGGCAGGTGTAGATGGATGCAGGTGTAGATGGAGGCAGGTGTTAGATGGAGGCAGGTGTTAGATGGAGGCAGGTGTAGATGGAGGCAAGTGTAGATGGATGCAGGTGAAGATGGAGGCAGGTGTTAGATGGAGGCAAGTGTAGATGGATGAGGATCGCCATAACAACGGGGGAAGGAAGGGTGTATGTGAAGCTCACTGCTGTCACAATGACTTTTTGCTCCATTTCTGTAGATTGTAGTTTGTCTTTGGTTTGGTCGGCGGGGGGCGTTTGAGTCATGTCTGTGTACAGGCTCCATCATGTGACCTGCAGGCCAAGGGAGTCAGTCAGTCAGTCAGTCAGTCAGTCAGCCAGTCAGTCAGCCAGTCAGTAGCTCTGTATCGGCTGGTCACATCTTTTTA
>NW_019440395.1:0-481 GCF_002814215.2 Seriola lalandi dorsalis
AATACATACACATAAAATGTCTTAAGAACACCCAACAAGTTGAAATAAAAACATGTAGTAATGTAGATTATGAGGAGACAGGATGATGAATAAATAGGTTTCTGGTGGAGGCTGCTAGAAGGTAAAGAAACTAAACTCAGCAGTACAATGCACAACTATTTGCTTCATGTGTATAACTCTGGTGTGTATGTGTCACCATGGTTGCTAAAGATTGACTTGTTACTATATGTCTGTGGTCACTCTAATCTTGTCAGGCCGAGACTCAAAACAGGACTCAGATGCAGAGATTTAGAATAACAAGATGCTTTTATTGAATTCTCCTGAGAACTCAGACAGAGTGATAAACAAATGGCTATAAAATCCTAGACACTAACTCTGAAAACAGAGAAACAAAACCTCTCCAGGAGGAGGAAAAAACTCTAATCAAAAGAAACAAATCGAGAAACACAGAACACTCCGAATGGAGGAAAACCGAAGGACT
>NW_019440396.1:0-470 GCF_002814215.2 Seriola lalandi dorsalis
AATAAGAAATTATGCAGGCCTTATACTCCACTTGTTCCTTGTAGTGTAGTCAGTGGACCGGGCAGCTGGAGCCAGGCCTGGCGCCCTCTTCTCGTGACACCAGCTGTGCGCTGAGTTTGTTTCACTTCATTTAGGTCAACAAATAGATGAAGACAGGAACTAAACTAATGCTTCAGGGATGAGGACCATCACTCCAGGTTGACTGTGGTCTTAGCAAGAAGTTTCTCTTTGCATTCATCTGCAGCACAGCACTCACACTTCCATATCTCTACTGTGACTGTGACACATTATTTGTTCTATCTACAACAAGAAGTTATGGTTTTCAAAAAAAAAGGAAAAGAAAAGATATATCTTATTTTGACGTGATCTACCACAGTTACGACGTGCTGAAATTCATTTGTAGATATTTCACATGTAATTATGGATAATGAAAACAACCCATTCGGACTTCCACATACAACACTTTCCTC
>NW_019440397.1:0-414 GCF_002814215.2 Seriola lalandi dorsalis
TTTGTACTGAGATCTTCAGAAGAGAGAGTGTGATCTTCCAGAAAACAGTCTACTGCTTTGTTCATCTGAGCGTTCAGGAGTTTCTGGCTGCAGTCTACATGTTCCACTGTTACACCAACAGCAAGACAGAGGTCCTGGAGAACTTCCTGGGGAAACAACATGTTGATTTAACCCTGGATTTCTTCCTGAGGAGAGCCATGGAGAAATCCCTCGAAAGTAGAAATGGTCACCTGGACCTGTTTGTTCGCTTCCTTCATGGCCTCTCTCTGGAGTCCAACCAGAGGCTCTTAGGAGGTCTGCTGGGTCAGACAGAGAACAGTCCAGAAACCATCCAGAGAGCCATCAACAACCTGAAGGAGATGAACAGAGATGATATCTCTCCTGACAGAAGCATCAACATCTTCCACTGTCTGA
>NW_019440398.1:0-1189 GCF_002814215.2 Seriola lalandi dorsalis
ACGATTTTATGACTTTTTATGCCTTACTATACTATGTCTTTTTTATGCTTTTTATGCCTAACTATACTATGTTGTTTTTATGTCTTACGATACTAAGACATTTATTGACTGTTTATACCTTACTATACTCTGACGTTTTTATGACTTTTTATCCCTTACTATACTATGACATTTTTATGACTTTTCATGCCTTACTATACTATGTCGTTTTTATGCCTAACTATACTATGTCGTTTTTATGTCTTACGATACTAAGACATTTATTGACTCTTTATGCCTTACTATACTATGACGTTTTTATGACCCTTTATCCCTTACTATACTATGTTGTTTATGCCTTACTATACTATTCCGGTTTTTTGGACTTTTTATGCCTTGCTATACTATATGGTTTTTATGCCTCACTATACTATGACATTTTTATGACTTTTCATGCCTTACTATACTATGTCGTTTTTATGCTTTTCATGCCTTACTATACTATGTCGTTTTTTGGACTTTTTATGCCTCACTTTACCATGACGTTTTTGTGACTTTTTATGCCTTACTTTCCATATAGTTTTTATGCCTTACAATACTATGTCATTTTTTAAAACTTTTTATGCCTTACTATACTATGACGATTTTATGACTTTTTATGCCTAACTATACTATGTTGTTTTTATATCTTACGTTACTAAGACATTTATTGACTGTTTATGCCTTACTATACTCTGACGTTTTTTTTGACTTTTTATCCCTTACTATACTAATTCGTTTTTATGCCTTACTATACTAAGTCATTTATTGACTGTTTATGATTTACTATATTATGTTGTTTTTAAGTTTTACAATACTAAGACATTTATTGACTGTTTATGCCTTACTATACTCTGACGTTTTTATGACTTTTTATCCCTTACTATACTATGACATTTTTATGACTTTTCATGCCTTACTATACATGTCGTTTTTATGCCTTACTATACTATGTCGTTTTTATGTCTTGCGATACTAAGACATTTATTGACTGTTTATGCCTTACTATACTATGACGTTTTTATGACCTTTTATCCCTTACTATACTATGTTGTTTTTTGGACTTTTTATACCTTACTATACTATGTCTGTTTTTTTGACTTTTTATTCCTTGCTATACTATGTGGTTTTTATGCCTTACTATACTATGACATTTTTATGACTTTTCATG
>NW_019440399.1:0-573 GCF_002814215.2 Seriola lalandi dorsalis
ACTTAAAGACATTTATTTACAATGGAGCAGAGTAAAACACAATGTCTAATCTAGTATATACAGGTGTGTGTGTGTGTGTGTGTGTGTGTGTGTGTGTATGTGTGCGTGTCTGTGGAGACACAGACAAAGGCAAGATGGCTGACTCAAAGTGGTCACTGTGACCACATGACCTGAACAAAGAAGACCACAAGATGGCGGTAAACAAAGAAACTACTCAAAATGGCCGCTTACCACCTGGTGTGTGTGAGAGGGAAGGTGTGAGTTTCTTTGTTAGCCTAGCTCATGTAATCTAAAGGTACCAGGTTAGAGGGGGGAGGTTAGCTTCATGCAGGTGTAGCGTACATACTGGCCTGGCATCAGTCACAAGCCATTAAGCAAGTTCATTATAAGGACATGCAGAGTTGCGGACTCACAATTGACACTTTGCGACTCTTTCCACCATCAAACTATCAGATTGATAGGAAACAGAGACAAAGGACCCCTCTTCCACAAACAGACCATGCTGTTAGCATGGCCGAACGACACAGAACCAGACCAAAGGTCAAAGGGTCAGCTCCAGAGGATCAACCAATG
>NW_019440400.1:0-637 GCF_002814215.2 Seriola lalandi dorsalis
ATAAAAAAGTCACAGTATAGTAAGGCATAAAAAGTCATAAAAACGTCATAGTATAGTAAGGCATGAAAAGTCACAGTATAGTAAGGCATGAAAAGTCATAGTGTAGTAAAGCATAAAAAGTCATAAAATCGTCATAGTATAGTAAGGCATGAAAAGTCATAAAAAGTCATAGTATAGTAAGGCATAAAAAGTCATAAAATCGTCATAGTATAGTAAGGCATGAAAAGTCACAGTATAGTAAGGCATGAAAAGTCATAGTATAGCGAGGCATAAAAAGTCATAAAAAAGTCATAGTATAGTAAGGCATAAAAAGTCATAAAAACGTCATAGTAGAGTAAGGCATGAAAAGTCACAGTATAGTAAGGCATAAAAAGTCATAAATACATCATAGTATAGTAAGGCATGAAAAGTCATAAAAAGTCATAAAAATGTCATAGTATAGTAAGGCATAAAAAGTCATAAAATCGTCATGGTATAGTAAGGCATGAAAAGTCACAGTATAGTAAGGCATGAAAAGTCATAGTATAGCAAGGCATAAAAAGTCATAAAAACGTCATAGTATACTAAGGCATGAAAAGTCACAGTATAGTAAGGCATGAAAAGTCATAGTATAGCAAGGCATAAAAAGTCATAAAAA
>NW_019440401.1:0-489 GCF_002814215.2 Seriola lalandi dorsalis
GCGGCCATTTTAGTAGTTTCTTTGTTTACCGCCATCTTGTGTAGTCTTCTTTGTTCAGGTCATGTGGTCACAGGGACCACTTTGAGTCGGCCATCTTGCCTTTGTCTCTGTCCCCACAGACACACACACACACACACACCTGTATACACTAGATTAGACATTGTATTTTACTCTGCTCCATTGTAAATAAATGCCTTTTAAGTATAACTACTAGTGTGTTTAATGTTGCACAAGCGTGATTATTGCCAACCTCTACTCGGTAGAATTCCAATCCTTCAACTGTAACTTACTATTGATTTGGTAATTTGGTTATAGTTATTAAGCTAATGGTTAATCAGAGTTCCGGATTAATGGTAATAAATTGAGACTAAAACCATATTGGCTATTTTTTTTTAAAGTATATTTTTTGGGCTTTTATGCCTTTAATGGACAGCACAGTGGAGAGTGACAGGAAACGGGGAGGCAGAGAGAGGGGGAATGACATGCAGT
>NW_019440402.1:0-697 GCF_002814215.2 Seriola lalandi dorsalis
GTTACTTTTACTGTAGTTTTCAAATGGCTGTGTATATATAAGTATATGTCTCTTTTAGGTTGACCACCCTATATATGAGAGCCTAAGGAGTTGTTTTCCCTCTGTCCCTTTTTGAGGACCTCCTTTGTCTCCTCCATCATTCACTGGGCCACTTTTGGGTTCCTGAGCTCATTTCATGTGGTGAGAGGAATGCAATATGTGTATGTTTAAAGGTTTATGTGAAGAAACATACTATATGTGTGATAAAATGACAATTGGTCATTCATAAATGTCTCTTTATATTCTCTGCTACCATTATCTCCTGTCAAACAGGTTTTCCTGAACTGCTAGAAGTTCTTCTATGATGCTTGAGTCATCCATCATATCTGAGAGCTTCGTCTTGACTTTGTGAGTATGCAACTTGTTTTGTCTCAGATTGAAACAAAAGGTTTGATTATGATTATTTCCTGGTTGAATATTTTCATATTGATGGTTTTAATTTCAAACATCTGCATATCTTTTAAGTTCAATTAACAGTTATGCAGGTAGGCCTTAGGGCTCTTTTGAGACTTAAGTCATCCTTCATGACAAATGAATTTGTTCACTAAGTGTCACTACGTCACAAAAAGTCTACATGGCTACATATACTTGACAGTACACAGATACTGAGTACAAGTTCTGTTTGCTGTTTCTTGCAGGTCATGAATTTGGTGAGGAG
>NW_019440403.1:0-454 GCF_002814215.2 Seriola lalandi dorsalis
AATGCTGCACTGCTGTTGGTTTTTGTTCGCTATCGCTGGGACAGTAGTTTGCACGAAGACATACTGTTCTGTGGAGAGCTACCAACACCGCTGCATGGATACCTGCTTCACTGAGAACGGCCTGGACTGGCAGAACTGTGTCGGGGTGTGTAGTGACGGCGCAGCGTCAATGACTGGCAGGCATCACGGCGTCATCAGACAGATACTCCAGCGTGCGTCAGAAGCTAAATGGACACACTGTTTTCTCCACCGTGAAAGCCTTGCAGCGAAAAAGATGTCCCCAGAGTTCCACGAAGTGATGACTATATGTGTGAAAACCATCAACTTCATTAAAAACACCGCTGTGAACTCCAGATGTTTTGCCAAGCTTTGTGAGACATGGACGCAGATCATGTCCAGCTGCTCTATCACAGTGAAGTGAGATGGCTCTCAAGAGGACTGGTCCTCAAGCGTT
>NW_019440404.1:0-1355 GCF_002814215.2 Seriola lalandi dorsalis
GTATAGTATGGCATAAAACCTCAAAAAAACATCATAGTATATTACAGCATAAAAGGTCATATAAACGTCATTGAATGGTAAGGAATAAAATGACACAGTATAGTAAGGCATAAAAATATCAAAAAACGTCATAGTATAGTATGGCATAAAAATGTCAAAAGACGTCATAGTATAGTATGGCATAAAACATCAAAAAAACATCACTGTATGTTAAGGCATAAAAGGTCATATAAACGTCATAGTATGGTAAGGAATAAAATGACACAGTATAGTAAGGCATAAAAATGCTAAAAAACGTCATAGTATAGTATGGCATAAAATATATAAAAAAAAACATCACTGTTTATTAAGGCATAAAAGCTCACATAAACGTCATAGTATGGTAAGGAATAAAACAACACAGTATAGTAAGGCATAAAAATGTCAAAAAACGTCATAGTATAGTATGGCATAAAAATGTCAAAAAACGTCATAGTATAGTAAGGCATAAAAATGTCAAAAAACGTCATAGTATAGTAAGGCATAAAAATGTCAAAAAACGTCATAGTATAGTATGGCATTAAACCTCAAAAAAACATCACTCGATATTAAGGCATAAAAGGTCATAAAAACGTCATAGTATGATAAGGCATAAGACGACATAGTATAGTAAGGCATAAAAATGCTAAAAAACATCATGGTATATTATTGCACAAAAATGTCAAAAAACGTCATAGTATAGTATGGCATAAAAATGCTAAAAAACGTCAAAGTATAGTATGGCATAAAACCTCAAAAAAACATCATAGTATATTAAGGCATAAAAGGTCATATAAACGTCATAGTATGGTAAAGAATAAAACGACACAGTATAGTAAGGCATAAAAATGCTAAAAAAACGTCATAGTATAGTATGGCATAAAAACATCATGGTATAGTATGACATAAAATATCATTAAAAGATCATAGTATAGTAAGGCATAAAAGATCATAAAAACGTCATAGTATAGTATGGCATAAAACCTCAAAAAAAACATCTCCGTATATTAAGGCATAAAAGGTCATATAAACGTCATAGTATGGTAAGGAATAAAACGACATAGTATAGTAAGGCATAATAATGCTAAAAAAACGTCATAGTATAGTATGGCATAAAAATGTCAAAAAACGTCATAGAATAGTAAGGCATAAAAATGCTAAAAAACATCATAGTATGATAAGGCATAAGACGACATAGTATAGTAAGGCATAAAAATGCTAAAAAACGTCATAGTATAGTATGGCATAAAAATGTCAAAAGACGTCATAGTATAGTATGGCATAAAATATAAAGCAAAAAACATCACTGTTTATTAAGGCATAAAAGGTCATAAAAA
>NW_019440405.1:0-534 GCF_002814215.2 Seriola lalandi dorsalis
GAGCTCGCGGCCAAACCGTAAAAAGGAGACAAATAATTCTTTCTGAAAATGTAGACATAGTTGTTGGGATTCATAAAATGTAACTTTGACAGGCAGGGTCTGCACAAAATTTAACCGAGGGTGCCGAGTCCGGCAGCAATACCTGTCTCACTCTCATTGACACCTAATGTAATCGTCTTTTTTTTCAAAAGAATCTCTCTTTGTCTTCGCACTGAGCTTACTCACTCATTTTAAGGAATATCTGAATAAAATAGAGACTGTAGAAACTTCTGGCTTCAGTGTCTGTCACAGTGTTTTTCGGTTTTTGAAAAAAAGTAACGGTTTTCTCATAATTTGCAATTGTTTGAAGCCATGTAGAAGCCAAATTCTGGGTAGATTTTCACATTGCCATGGCAACGGCAGCTCCTGACCTGTGTGCCTGCGTGCGCCTAGCAACCAGATAACCAACTCTCCAAGCTCTGCTAGCTTTACATTAGCCGCATGTTAGGTCTTAAATTACATTTAGTTAGGTCTTAAATATGTAAGTCCATTTAC
>NW_019440406.1:0-515 GCF_002814215.2 Seriola lalandi dorsalis
GTAACACACACTGTCATCTGTTGTTGAACAGCTGTGATGGAAACACAAAAGTCCAAATCCACAGAGCTCCTCAGCTGTGATTTGAAGCCTTAAAGTTCCCCTTCACTTTATTTCATTCACTTCAATAATATGAGTGAATTTCTATGGACTTGAATTCTTTTCCCGCTCTGTCTTATAATATCATCTATTGTGTCGATCATGTTTTTCTTCATGGTGTTTCCACTGATGAAATATTCAAAGCTCAGACTCCATCAAATGTTCTGCTGCATAATTTTATTCCCATTTCCCCAAAGTTCAGTGGCACATGTTTGGTGTCTTTGGAAACTCCCATTTCAAATAAAGTTGTGCTTTGAATGATGAGTGTGTAAAGACGAAGCCAGCGGAGGGTCCTGAAAAGTTTCACACTGAAGTTTCTTCTTCACTTGTACATTTCTTGCAGTTGTATATTGTCTCTTCTTCTCTTCCTGGTTCTGACTGTTAAACATTTGAGTGTAAATCACAGTGAGTTCACCTTT
>NW_019440407.1:0-438 GCF_002814215.2 Seriola lalandi dorsalis
TCATAGTATAGTGAGGCAAAAAAAGTCATAGTATAATAAGGCAAAAAAAATGTCATAGTATAGTAAGGTTAAAAAAAGTCATAGTATAATAAGGCAAAAAAAAAGTCATAGTATAGTAAGGCAAAAAAAATGTCATAGTATAGTAAGGCATGAAGAGTAATACAATATTACGGCATGAAAAGTCATATTATAGTAAGGCAAAAAAAATGTCATATTATAGTAAGGCAAAAAAAATGTCATAGTATAGTAAGGCAAAAAAAATGTCATAGTATAGTAAATGCAAAAAAAATGTCATAGTATAGTAAGGCAAAAAAAGTTAAAAAAGTCAGAGTATATTAATTATAAAAAGTCACAGCATATTAAGTCATAAAGTCATAGTATAGTAAAGCATAAAGAGTAATACAATTGTAAGGCATGAAAAGTCATAGTATGGTAAGG
>NW_019440408.1:0-420 GCF_002814215.2 Seriola lalandi dorsalis
CTGTTGGCTCAATGACAGATGCTGGCTCAATTACAACTGCTGATTCAATGAGACCTACAGGACCAACAACCACAACTGTAGGCTCAACAATACATGCAGGACCATTTACCATGACTGCTGTCTCAACAACAACTGCAGGACCAACTACTACAACTGCAGGCTCAACGACAACTAAAGGACAAGCAAACACAATTGCTGGCTCAACGACAACTACAGGACCAACTACCAGAACTGCCGGATCAACACCAACTGCAGGACCATCTGCTGCAACTGTTGGCTCAACGACAACTGCAGGACCATCTACGGATACTGCTGTCTCAGTGACAGCTGCTGGCCCAACGACAACTACAAGACCAGTTACCACAACTGCTGGTTCAACAACAACTGCTGGCTCAATGACAGCTGCTGGCTCAACGTCAA
>NW_019440409.1:0-450 GCF_002814215.2 Seriola lalandi dorsalis
CTATGACATTTTTTGACATTTTTATGCCTTACTATACTGTGACTTTTTTTTTACATTTCCATACCTTACTATACTATGACGTTTTTTTGAAAATTTTATTGCCTTAGTATATTATGACGTTTTTTTAACATTTTTATGCCTTAGTATACTATGACGTTCTTTGATATTTGTATGCCTTATGATACAATGCTGTTTTGTGATATTGTTATGCCTTAGTATACTATGACGTTTTTTAATATTTTCATGCCTTACTATATTATGACATTTTTTTGACATTTTTATGCCATGCTTTACTATGACTTTTTTTTTTTTTACATTTTTATGCCTTATGATACTATGAGGTTTTTTGACATTGTTATGCCTTATAGTACTTGGCTTTTTTTCACATTTTTATGACCTACTATAATATAAAGTTTTTTTTGACATTTTCATGCCTTATGATATAATGGG
>NW_019440410.1:0-864 GCF_002814215.2 Seriola lalandi dorsalis
ACATAGTATAGTAAGGCATAAAAATGGAAAAAAACAACATAGTATAGTAAGGCATAAAAAGTGAAAAAAACAACATGCTTTAGTAAGGCATAAAAAGTCATAAAAATGACATAGAAGGCCTAAAAACTTTTTAAAAAATCATAGTATAATATGGTATAAATCGTCATGAAAACGACATAGTATAGTCTAATAATAAAAAGTCATAAAAACGTCATAGTATAGTAAGGCATAAAAAGTCATAAAAACGATATAGAACGCCTAAAAACTTAAAAAAAAAAAACATCATAGAATAATATGGTATAAATCTTCATGAAAACGACATAGTATAGTCTGGCATAAAAAGTCATAAAAACGACATAGTATAGTATGGCATTAAAAGACATAAAAACGACATAGTATAGTGAAGCATAAAAAGTGAAAAAAACAACATGCTTTAGTAAGGCAGAAAAAGTCATGAAAACGACATAGTATAGTAAGGCATAAAAAGCCATAAAAATGACATAGTATAGTAAGGCCTAAAAAGAGAAAAAAACCACCTACTATAGTATGCCATAAAAGGTCATGAAAACGACATAGTATAGTATGGCATAAAAAGCCATAAAAATGACATAGTATAGTAAGGCATAAAAAGCGATAAAAAATTATATAGTATAGTTAGGCCTAAAAAGTGAAAAAAACGTCATACTATAGTAAGGCCTAAACAGTGAAGAAAAAGACATAGTATAGTAAGGCATAAAAATGTGAAAATATATCATAGTATAGTATGGCATAAAAATTCATAAACTTGACATAGTATAGTAAGGCATACAAATTGTTAAAAACAACATAGTATAGTAAGGCATAAAAATGGGAAAAAAACATAGT
>NW_019440411.1:0-600 GCF_002814215.2 Seriola lalandi dorsalis
GTCAGGAGCTGCCGTTGCCATGGCAATGTGAAAATCTGCCCAGAATTTGGCTTCTACATGGCTTCAAACAACTGCAAATTATGAGAAAACCGTTACTTCTTTTCATAAACCGAAAAGACCGTGCCAGACACTGAAGCCAGAAGTTTCTACAGTCTCTATTTTATTCAGATATTCCTTAAAATGAGTGAGTAAGCTCAGTGCGAAGACAGAGAAAGATTCTTTTGAAAGAAAAAGACGATTACATTAGGTGTCAATGAGAGTGAGACAGGTATTGCTGCCGGACTCGGCACCCCTGTTTAAATTTTGTGCAGACCCTGCCTGTCAAAGTTACATTTTATGAATCCCAACAACTATATATATATAATAAAGTGCATTTCCATCATCATCAGGGAATATTAATTAGGAATAACATTTGGAACAAATAAATCAAAATATCCTCAGTGGATTCCTGTGCAACTCGACTAATTTGTACCAAGAAATGAACATGAAAACATTCATTCACAAAAACTCATTTTCATTGAATTTGTAAAAAAATTACGTCATCATTTCGATTAGCACAGTTTCCGTAGTGTAGTGGTTATCACGTTCGCCTCACACGCG
>NW_019440412.1:0-447 GCF_002814215.2 Seriola lalandi dorsalis
TTATACTATGTCATCTTGTTCCTTACCATACTATGACGTTTTTATGACCTTTTATGCTTTAATATACAATGATGTTTTTTTGACATTTTATGCCATACTATACTATGACGTTTTTTTTACATTTTTATGCCATACTATACTATGACGTTTTTGACATTTTTAAGCCTTGCTATATTATATTGTGTTATTCCGCACCATGTAATGACGTTTTTATGACGTTCTATGCATTAATATGCTGTGATGTTTTTTTTTTTTTACATTTTTATGCCTTACTATACTATGACGTTTTTTGACATTTTTATGCCATACTATACCATGACGTTTTTTGGACATTTTTTACCTTATTATACTATGTCATTTTGTTCCTTACCATACTATGACGTTTTTATGACCTTTTATGCTTTAATATACAATGATGTTTTTTGACGTTTTATGCCATACTATACT
>NW_019440413.1:0-473 GCF_002814215.2 Seriola lalandi dorsalis
GCCATAGTATAGTAAGGCATAAAAAGTCATAAAAAGGTCATAGTATAGTAAGGCATAAAAACGCCATAGTATAGTAAGACAGAAAAAGTCATAAAAACATCATAGTATAGTAAGGCATAAAACGTTATAGTATAGTAAGGGGTAAAAAGTCAGAAAAAAGTCATGGTATAATAAGGCATAAAAATGCCATAGTATAGTAAGGCATAAAAAGTCATAAAAAGGTCATAGTATAGTAAGGCATAAAAATGCCTTAGTATAGTAAGGCATAAAAAGTCATGAAAACAGCATAGTATAATAAGGCATAAAACGTCATAGTATAGTAAAGCAGAAAAAGTCATAAAAATATCATAGTATAGTAAGGCATAAAAACAGCATAGTATAATAAAGAATAAAAAATCATCAAAAGGTCATAGTATAGTAAGGCATGAAAACAGCATAGTATAGTAAGGCATAAAACGTCATAGTATAGTAAC
>NW_019440414.1:0-434 GCF_002814215.2 Seriola lalandi dorsalis
ATAGTATGGCAAGGCATAAAAACGTCATTGTATACTAAGGCATGAAAAGTCATAAAAACGTCATAGTATAGTAAGGCATAAAAAGTCATAAAATAACAGTGAGGCATAAAACGTCATAAAAACATCATAGTATTATAAGGCATAAAAACATAATAGGATAAAAAGGCATAAAAAGGCATAAAAACATCAAAGTATATTAAGGCATAAAACATCATAGTATAATGAAGCATGAAAAGTCAAAAATAAGTCATAGTATAGTAAGGCATGAGAATGCTAAAAAAACGTCATATTATAGTAAGACCTAAAAAGTCATAAAAACGACATAGTATGGCAAGGCATAAAAACGTCATATTATAATAAAGCATAAAAAGTCAAAAATACGTCATAGTATAGTAAGGCATGAGAATGCTAAAAAAAACGTCATATTATGGTAA
>NW_019440415.1:0-477 GCF_002814215.2 Seriola lalandi dorsalis
GCAGCACAGATTTAGTGAACTTTCTCCGTCAGGTTTGCTGTATTAGTTTCATAAACTTAAGTTATTTCATTGTCACCACCTCCTGTGGAGGTTGCTGCTGGAGTTTCCTGGCTGGCCATCAAAAGGAGTCCCAGCTCCATCAGACCTGCTCAAACAGTGTTGATGAGTAACTGGACTGCATCGTGTTCCTCCAGCATCCTCTACTTTGATTTTTCTTATGTTTGTTTCAGTACTTTTCCTCAGTTAATACGGGGCAGCATTAAACTGTAGTTTGTCTTTTGGTCTATCCTCTGTGTGTCTGAATGGCCTGATCAGCCGCTGTATATGTTTCCCTATGCTTCAGTCACTTTGTGCTGTTAAGTTCACGTCTGTTAGTGCTTGAGGTTTGTTCTTTCATGGGCCCAGAGTTATGGTTAGAAGTATTTTGTTATTTCTTTTTTGCTTTTTGTGAATGAAAATGGACTTCAATTATTTTTC
>NW_019440416.1:0-2298 GCF_002814215.2 Seriola lalandi dorsalis
ATGCCTTTAATGGACAGCACAGTGGAGAGTGACAGGAAACGGGGAGGCAGAGAGAGGGGGAATGACATGCAGTGAAAGGCCGTCCGATGCGGGATTCGAACCGGGGCCGACTGCAGCGAGGACTGTAGCCTCTACACATGGGGCGCCTGCTTAAACCACTACGCTACACGACGCCCCTACCTGCAGATTCTTGACTCAGCGTATGGGACGGTCCAAGATGGTGACGAGCTGTACGCCAAGTTTATGGAACTGTTCCAGGATGCTGGTGAAAATCCATCTGCATACTTGCAACGTCTGCAGGTTGCATTAAACTTGGCTGTGAAGAGGGGAGGAGTCCTGGCCACCGAATTAGACCGACATCTGTTAAATCAATTTTGTCGTGGCTGCTGGGACAACACGCTTATATCAGAACTCCAGCTCAAGCAGCGTAAGTCTCATCCTCCATCTTTTGCTGAATTGCTACTATTGCTCAGGACGGAGGAAGATCGAGGAGCTGCAAAGGTTCAGCGTATGAAGCAGCACCTCGGCTCAAAAGCTAGAGCCGGGGCGCATGCCCAGTACGTTTTTGCAACCCCAGAAGATGATAAAGTGGACGCACTGACTACCATCACTCAGCAGCTCACCCAGCAGCTTGCCGACATCCAAAAGCAGCTGGCGTCTCTTACTGCTCAGTCCAATCGACAGCAGTCCACTTCATCCAAGCCCGCTCACGTCAGCCGACTCAGTGAAAGCATGAAATCCAGCAAGGCTACATCTCGTTCCTCTCACAAGACCCAGCCATCTGGACTAAAACCAGGTTACTGTTATAATTGTGGAGAAGATGGACATATAAGACCCAATTGTGACAATGATCCAAACCCCTCACTTGTGGCTATGAAAAAGAAACAGTTCGCAGAGAAACAAAGGAAGTGGTTAAGATCGAATCCTCGCGATGCCTCATCTTTAAACTAGATCGGGTTCCTGTTGAGGGGCAAACAGGAACTGCTGCGGACCAACAACGTCCCACCAAGCAGATACCAGTGAAGTGTATTGACCAGTCACATTCCACTCCCACCGAGGCTGTTCGTCTGCCAAAGGGGTTAATTGGGTCCAAGTGTACTGGCCAGGTGAGCATAGCTGGACAAGAATTTTCATGTTTGCTGGATACTGGATCACAGGTAACGACAATACCCATTTCCATCTATAATCAACATTTCTCACACCAACCTGTTAAGCCACTGTGCGACTTGTTACAAGTAGAGGGTGCTGCTGGGCAAGAAGTACCATATGTGGGCTACATTGAAATGACTGTCACATTCCCGAAAGAGTTCATTGGTGTTGATATGGATGTGTGCACCCTGGCCCTGGTGGTTCCAGACGTTGGACAAGGATTCCATTCCCAAGTTCTGATTGGGATGAATACACTGGATCCGCTTTATGAGCAACATCTGGAAGGTGAGGGTGCCAATTACAGGCCATCCCGGCACGGCTACAGCGCTGTCCTCAAGTTGTTACAGCTGCGGCATCAGCAGATCCAAGGGGCCCACAATGGAGCGGTGAGACTAGCAAGTAAATCTCCACTTGAAGTTCCAGCAGGCTGCACCATGGTCATTACGGGTTTTGTCCGTGCAAATCTACCGCCAGCCGGCAAGTGTGCCCTCATCGAACAGCCATCCACTCCACTGCCTGGAGGTTTGTGTGTAAGGAACTGTCTTATTTCTTTATCCAGTCACACACCTCACCGGATCCCCGTTGTGATCACCAATGAATCCGACCAGAATATCACACTTCAGCCATTGGGCCTCATTGCTGAACTCTCTGGGTCGCCCCAGATTTTGACTCAAGGGGTCTCTACTACCCAAGTGCAGAGGCCAGAAGAAAGCAAGCTGGAGTTTGATTTTGGAGATTCTCCAATTCCCCCGGATTGGAGGGAGCGGATTGTATCCAAACTCAAGCAGATGCCAGATGTGTTCTCGCACCATGATCTTGACTTTGGGCGTACTGATCATGTGAAGCATCAGATCCACCTCCATGATGGGACCGCCCCATTCAAGCATCGAGCTCGGCCCATTCATCCTCGGGATATTGAGGCAGTTCGTGACCATCTGCGGGACCTGTTGAAGACAGGAGTGATAAGAGAATCTGAATCACCTTTCTCCTCTCCCATCGTGGTCGTACGTAAGAAGAATGGAGATGTGAGGCTGTGCATCGATTACCGCAAGCTTAACCTTCACACTGTGAAAGACAACTACGCACTCCCGAATTTGGAGGAGTCATTTGCGGCATTGACCGGTTCGCGTTGGTTCAGTGTCCTTGATC
>NW_019440417.1:0-425 GCF_002814215.2 Seriola lalandi dorsalis
AAATGTCAAGAATACATTATACTATATTAAGGCATAAAATGTCACATAAACATCATAGTATGGCAAGGCATTAGACGAAATAATATAATTAGGCATAAAAATTTCAAAAAATGTCATAGTATAGCATGGCAGAAAAATGCCAAATAACGTCATAGTATAGTATGGCATAAAATGTCAAAAAAAAAATCATACTACATTAAGGCATAAAAGGTCATACAAACTTCATAGTGAGGCAAGGCATTAGACAAATAATATAATTAGGCATAAAAATACCAAAAAACGTCATAGTATAGTATGGCAGAAAAATGCAAAAACATCATAGTATAGTATGGCATAAAATGTCAAAAATACATCATACTATATTAAGGCATAAAATGTCATACAAACATCATAGTATGGCAAGGCATTAAACGAAATAATATAAT
>NW_019440418.1:0-450 GCF_002814215.2 Seriola lalandi dorsalis
AAAAATCATAATATATTAAGGCATAAAAACGTCATAAAAAAGTCAAGGCATGAAACGACATAGTATAGTAAGGCATAAAAATGCCAAAAAACGTCATAGTATATTTAGGCATAAAATGTCATAAAAAGGTCATAGTATAGTATGGCATAAAATGGCAAAAAATCATCCTGGTATATTAAGGCACAAAAGGTCATAATAACATCATATTATGGCGAGGCATAAGACGACGTAATATAATAAGGCATAAAAAAAATTCAAAAAAACATCATAATATATTAAGGCATAAAAGGTCATAAAAACGTCATAGTATAGTATGGCAAAAAATTTAAAAAAACATCATAATATATTAAGGCATAAAAGGTCATAAAAACGTCATTGGATGGCAAGGCATAAGACGACAAAATATAGTAAGGCATAAAAATGCCAAAAAACATCATTTTATAGGATGGC
>NW_019440419.1:0-449 GCF_002814215.2 Seriola lalandi dorsalis
GACCTTTCATGCCTTAATATACTATCATGTTTTTTTGACGTTTTATGACATACTATACTATGACGTTTTTTTTGTCATTTTCATGCCCTACTGTACTATTTCATTTGATGCATTACCATTCTATGATGTTTTTATGACCTTTTATGCCTTAATATACTATCATGTTTTTTTGACGTTTTATGCCATATTATACTATGACGTTTATAGGCATTTTTATGTCATACTATACTATGACGTTTTTTGACATTTTTATGCCTTATTATTCTATTTCATTTGATACCTTACCATACTATGATGTTTTTATGACCTTTCATGCCTTAATATACTATCATGTTTTTTTGATGTTTTATGCCATACTATACTATGATGTTTTTTGACATTTTTATGTCATACTATACTATGACATTTATTGGCATTTTTAAGCCTTATTATTCTATTTCATGTGATGC
>NW_019440420.1:0-473 GCF_002814215.2 Seriola lalandi dorsalis
ATAATACTGTACATTTAATAACGAGTCTGTGAAGGTTTTTAAAACATCTACAACATTCCTGATGACATTGTGGGAACAGACCAGATAACTGTTACATCGGCCACTAATAGCAGACCAGTAATGTAGGTGACAGAGTAAGGGTATTGCAAACTCCACACAGAAAGATCCCAAGTCCGAGCCGGGACTCGAACCCGGAACCTTCTTGCTGTGAGGCGACAGCGCTAACCACTGCACCACCGTGCAGCTCCACTGATTTAATAATGTTGGTTATTTATAATGTGACAATGTAGTTATATATTTAGGTTTTTATTCTTTATAATCTATATGTTGAAAATTACAAGGGTTTCCACTTTCTCTATATTCAAATTTTAAAAATCCTATTTATGTGAACATTTGGAACAAAAAAAATGTTTAGATTTTCGTATATTTTTTATTTGTGTCTTTATTTACATACTTGTTCACACATCTGTTCA
>NW_019440421.1:0-460 GCF_002814215.2 Seriola lalandi dorsalis
ATGGTGTGGTAAAATCACGCACTACCCCGTACCATCCTGAGGGGAATGGTCAGTGCGAGCGGTTTAACCGCACACTCCACAATTTGCTGCGTACCTTGCCTGTCTCTCGAAAAAGGGATTGGAATGCGTGTCTACCCCAGGTGGCTTACTGCTACAACACGACTCCCCACCAGGCTACAGGGGAATCTCCCTTTTTCTTGATGTTTGGTCAGGAACCACGCCTACCTATCGACTTCCTGTTGGGTGGAGTCGAGAGTCCTGTTGGTGGGTCGGTTTGTGAGTGGGTTCAAGAACATCAAGCCCGATTGCAGGTAGCCTTTGAAGGGGCACGGGAACGTCTGCAGCAGGCTGCAGATCGTCGGAGCCGAAACCACGACCAGCGTGTCACTGCTTTGCCGCTGAGCGATGGGCAGTTGGTTTTCTTGCGTGACTTTAGTGCAAGGGGCCCCCATAAGACCCG
>NW_019440422.1:0-427 GCF_002814215.2 Seriola lalandi dorsalis
CCATTTAAAGATGAAGAGATGGCTTCAGAAGGAGACACTGTGACTCTCTCCTGCAACTATTCAGGCTCTGTACGAAGTCTCTACTGGTATCAACAGAAGTCCAGCTCATCTCCACAGTTTCTCATCGCAGATTATTCAGAGAAAACACCAGGACTATCTTTACAACATGACAAGGAAACTAGAGAGTTTCATCTGAACATCTCCTCTGCTGCAGTGACTGACTCTGCTGTGTACTACTGTGCTGTGAAGCCCACAGTGACAGGAAACACCAAAACTCTGTACAAAAACCTTTGGAGCAAAGACAACACAATACTCCACAACATCCACTAGAGGGAGTCACACACTGTTACACTACAAGGCTCCATACATCACTGACAGATCACACAATGTGACTTATCACCATAACATGGTTGGTACCACAGACTCT
>NW_019440423.1:0-1686 GCF_002814215.2 Seriola lalandi dorsalis
TTTCGTGCCTTACTATGCTATGACGTTTTTATGACTTTTTAAGCCTTATTATACAATGTCATTTTTTGACTTTTTTTTACCATACTATACTATGTCGTTTTTATGACTTTTCTTCCCATACTATATTATGACTTTTTAGGCCTTACTATAACATGATTGTTCATGCCTTATTGTAGTATGAAGTTTTTATGACTTTTTAAGCCTTAATATACAATGTCATTTTTATGACTTTTTTAGCCAAACTGTATTATGACTTTTTAGGCCTTAATATAATATAATTTTTCGTGCCTTACTATGCTTTGACTTTTTTATGACTTTTTAAGCCTTATTATACAATGTCATTTTTTGACTTTTTTTACCATACTATACTATGTCGTTTTTATGACTTTTCTTCCCGTACTATATTATGACTTTTTAGGCCTTACTATAACATGATTTTTCATGCCTT
This sequence comes from Seriola lalandi dorsalis, assembly GCF_002814215.2. Taxonomy (NCBI): domain Eukaryota; kingdom Metazoa; phylum Chordata; class Actinopteri; order Carangiformes; family Carangidae; genus Seriola; species Seriola lalandi. The sequence goes on from NW_019440423.1 coordinate 449, forward strand.
ATTGTAGTATGAAGTTTTTATGACTTTTTTTGCCATACTATACTATGTCGTTTTTATGACTTTTTTTGCTGAACTATATGATTTTTCATGCCTTATTGTAGCATGAAGTTTTTATGACTTTTTTTGCCATACTATACTATGTCGTTTTTATGACTTTTTTAGCCAAACTGTATTATGACTTTTTAGGCCTTAATATAATATGATTTTTCATGCATTATTGTAGTATGACGTTTTTATGACTTTTTAAGCCTTATTACACAATGTCATTTGTTGAATTATTTTTGCCATACTATACTATGTCGTTTTTTGCTGTGCTATAATACGATTTTTCATGCCTTATTGTAGTATGAAGTTTTTATGACTTTTTAAGCCTTAATATACAATGTCATTTTTTGAATTTTTTTGCCAAACTGTATTATGACTTTTATGCCTTACTAAAATGTAATTTTTCATGCATTACTATGCTATGACTTTTTTATGACTTTTTAAGCCTTATTATAAAATGTCATTTTTTGACTTTTTAGGCCATACTATACTTTGTCATTTTTATTACTTTTTTTTACCATACTATAGTATGTCGTTTTTATGACTTTTCTTCCCATACTATACTATGACTTTTTATGACTTACTATACTATGATTTTTTTATGACATTTCGGGCCTTACTATACTATGTCATTTTTTGAATTTTTTTGCCATACTATGTCGTTTTTATGACTTTTTTTTTTTACCATACTATAGTATGACTTTGTATGCCTTATTATACCAAGACTTTTTATGCCTTAATATACTATGTCGTTTTTATGACTTTTCGTCCCATACTATACTATGATCTTTCATGCCTTACCATACTATGACTTTTTTTATGACTTTTCAAGCCTTAATATAAAATGTCATTTTTTGACATATTTTGCCACACTATACAATGTCATTTTCTGACTTTTTTTTGCCATACTATACTATGTTGTTTTTATGACTTTTCTTCCCTTACTATATTATGACTTTTTAGGCCTTACTATAACATGATTTTTCGTGCTTTACTACGCTATGACAGTTTTATGACTTTTTAAGCCTTATTATACAATGTCATTTTTTGACTTTTTTTGCCATACTATACTATGTCGTTTTTATGACTTTTTTAGCCAAACTGTATTATGACTTTTTAGGCCTTAATATAATATGATTTTTCATGCCTTACTATGCTATGACTTTTTTATGACTTTTTAAGCCTTATTATAC
>NW_019440424.1:0-470 GCF_002814215.2 Seriola lalandi dorsalis
GTCGATCACGTCTCGTGCCTTTTCTGCTCCCTTTTTTGTTCTGGCTGACTGCATTTCATCATCAGTCACAACATCACGCTCCAGAAGTTTATCCAGAAGCTGGTTTAGAACAGCTTCAGACACACTGCTGACGAACTGTGTCCGAACTAAGAGCAGCCTGTCCTCTGCTGGGACGCTGTCCTCTGCTGGGACGCTGTCCTCTGCTGGGACACTCCTCTGTACAGCTTCCCTTCTTGGACCTGGAATAAAACCAGGGAGACAACTTTTGTTTAATAATCAGCACTTTCACAAAGATCTAATGACAGAAGAAATGAAGTGTCATGTTTCTTGTCTGTAAATCACTTTTCCTTTGATTAGAAACCACATTAGAAAAGTATATTTTATATTTAATGGCATGACGCTCACACTCTGACAGCCTGCTGCTGTCAATCAAACACAGACACACCCCTCCAGCTGGAGGACATTTCTGA
>NW_019440425.1:0-458 GCF_002814215.2 Seriola lalandi dorsalis
ATTGTAACAGAGGTGTTTAAAATTTAAATCAATACATTTGTGATTTGTGTCTTTATTCGTCTTTTATTTACAGTGAGAACAATTGTTATCCTGTTCTGATGAATGAAATTGATGGCAGCCGTATTGACTTTCTGCTCACTGCTGTGTTATTGAACACACTGCGTAAAGAGCTGAGACAGTGAAAGTCACAAAATGGCAGATCGCCGATTAACAAGCATGATTGGATAGATCAGGACATGACTCAACATTGTAACAGAGGTGTTTAAAATTTAAATCAATACATTTGTGATTTGTGTCTTTATTCGTCTTTTATTTACAGTGAGAACAATTGTTATCCTGTTCTGATGAATGAAATTGATGGCAGCCGTATTGACTTTCTGCTCACTGCTGTGTTATTGAACACACTGCGTAAAGAGCTGAGACAGTGAAAGTCACAAAATGGCAGATCGCCGATTAAC
>NW_019440426.1:0-544 GCF_002814215.2 Seriola lalandi dorsalis
AAGGCATAAAAGGTCATAAAAACGTCGTAGTATGGCAAGGCATGAGACGAAATGATATAATTAGGCATAACAATGCGAAAAAAAATCTAAGTATAGTACCTTAGAAAAATGCCAAAAAATGTCATAGTATAGTATGGCATAAAATGTCAAAAAAACATCATAGTATATCAAGGCATAAAAGGTCGTAAAAATGTCATAGGATGTGAAGGTATGAGACGAAATAATAAAATGAGGCATAAAAATGCAAAAAAAACATCATAGTATAGTATGGCATAAAACGTCAAAAAAACATCATAGTATATTAAGGCATAATAGGTCATAGAAACGTCATAGGATGTGAAGGTATGAGACGAAATAATATAATGAGGCATAAAAATGCCAAAAAACATCATAGTATAGTATGGCATAAAACGTCAAAAAAACATCAAAGTATATTAAGGCATAAAAGGTCATAAAAACTTCATATTATGGCAGGGCATGAGATTAAATAATATAATGAAGCATAAAAATGCCAAAAAACATATAAATATAGTATGGCATAAAA
>NW_019440427.1:0-456 GCF_002814215.2 Seriola lalandi dorsalis
TCTTCTTCTAGTCTGCTCCTTACGTTTTATTCACAATACTCAACTGCAGTTTCACAAACTCTCCACCAGGTGTCAGTGTGTGACCGTCTGTGGACTGAGGGGCGCTGTAGAACCTGGACAGAGAAACACAACATCAAACATTACTGACAAACAACTGGTTATTTAATTACATACGTTTGATGTGAAGTGCTGTATTGTTAAACAACAATAATCCATTAAGCACACCGCTCTGTTTAATGCAAAGACACCGTAATCTATTTGTGAAATTTGACCATTTAAAATCTTATCGTTTCTCCACAAAGCATTTTTATCTCTTTAAACATAATTTAATGCTCTTTTCCACCGGAGGTTTACATTAAAACATCCGGCATAAAAAATAACGCTCAGTGAGCTTCATGTCTGTTCTCCCTACGAACCTCTGGGGATCCAGGTGAGCAGTGGAAACACCCTAAACGT
>NW_019440428.1:0-4141 GCF_002814215.2 Seriola lalandi dorsalis
GCTTTTTTAAATGCACTTATCACATTTTAATTGTACTATACTAAGTGCATATTAAATGTGTTATTTTTGAACAACTTAAAGTATATTTAGTGTTCTTTTAAACATACTTAAACTCAACTTTAAGATAATTGCAATATATTTTAATATACTTAGTTGTGTTAAAATGGAACAATTTAAAGAAGAACATTTTTATTAGCATATCAGCTTACAAATAATTTGTTACAAGTATACTCCAAGAGCCTCTATTAAGAAGAAGAAGCTGCTTTATGAAACCATTCAGTATGAGAATAAGTCACTATTAATGCATTAAAGATACCTTGCAAAATGCCCTTTTTGCACAATAAAAAATCATTAAAAAATGTATTTTAAAGGACGCACAAACAGAAAACTAGAAACTTTAATGTATCTTGTGTCACGGGTTTTGAGGTAAGTTGGACCCAAATGCAGTCAACTCTTGGGAGACGGTGCAGGCAGGTTTATTTAATCAAAAATCCAGACGTGAACGTGACATGGACAGACATGAAGACAATAGGACGTGAACAAACCCAGAACTAAACAAACCGACCCAGACAAAGGGGAGCACAAGGACTATATAGACAAGGGAGGCAAGGGTGATTGAACACAGGTGAAACACATTAGGGCGGGGCAGACAATCACCACACAGAAACAGGACCATGACAAGAAGCAACACACGGACACACAAGGAAACCAATACAAAATGAAACAGGAAGTGCAAAAAGTCCAAAATAAAACTAACAAAAAGTGTCTGCCATGGCAAAACATGACATCTTGTGTACCTTACAAACATAAATGTCTGTGTACTGAAAAGTACACTATGAATATGGGATATTCAATGTACACTATGAATATTCCATCATTAATGAAATAAGAATTTTTGGTAACACTTTCTATGAAGACTACATCTATAGTGCATTATTAGAGCAGTCTTAGTAAATTATAATGCCCATCATAATCAATCATAACGCATTACAACTACACTCATAGACACACATAACGCTTTATGATGCACTATATCCACAGTTATAAATCTAGCTTATAATGACTTATAAATCCAAGGGCCTTATGAGTGCTCTTGACTGGTTATAAACTACAGGCTAACTGATGGGGCTTATAATACATTATAAATACTTACACCCCTCTATATACACACCTCAACAATCAACTGTTATAAGGACTCATAGGATGCCATAAGTATATATAAGTTATCATTGTATGCTTTAAGTAAAGTGAGGTTCATTTTGATGCATCTATAATGCAGTATACCTAATCATGATGTTTCATTGTTGGTGTTCAGTAAAGTGTAACACATTTGCATGCATTTAAAAGAAGCTATGCTGCATCATAAGTCATTTTCGTCAGATACCTAATATAGAGAATTACACTAAGATTAGTCTGCTTTAGGAATATAACGGTAGCTTAGTTTCAACCTGTAGAGGGCAATCCAAGTGCATATTTTGACCACAAAATGTATATTTTTAATTAACGACAGATTTGGACCTGAATCAATCACCAACACTACTAAATACGTAGACATAATAGTTTACAGCTAGAAACATTGGTTTTGGGGTTTAGTTACTGTTTAAGGTATAAAACACAAAAAGGGAGAAAAAGACATAGTACATTTTTAAAGCTTTATTTTAGCAATGAAAACAGTCCTGTTAACTGTTCTACCATCTTAAACGTTAAATGCGTAGGATTTAGATGCATCTACTCGTGAAACTATGCAGCCACTGTCTCTATTTACATTCATGAGTGTTGAATTTCCTCCTATCATGAATGAGCTGGCGGTGAAGAGGTGAAAAATCACGGTCTGAACTTCTTTCTTAATAAACTGTAAAGTGCAAACATGGGCATGGAAACTACTTCAGGCCACTGCTACAAATATACAAATATAACATACTACATATTGTAGGTGTGAACTGCAAACCTGACCTTTAACAATACAACAATTCACATGTTTATACTTGGGTGGCGATTAGAAGCAGAGTGCCCTCTTCCTTCATTTTCAAAATCTTTTCTTTGACCTCTGGGGTCATGGCACTGCGGCACCTTTCAATGAATGTTGACAGCTTTTCTTTGCGCTCATCCCAGGCCCCCACATGAAACTATGCCACTGTAAAGGTCTCTATTTACATTCATGAGTGTTGAATTTCCTCAGATCATGAATGAGCCGGCCAACAACGCCATATCTGTGACATCGTCCAAGCCAGTACTCCCACTCAATAACCCTTAAATGTTCTTTTAAAAGCCCTGTACTCCTATTTCCTCTATGACGCCAAACATCACATTTAAAGGTTTGCCAGGCTCTCTCTAAATTCTGTGTGTGACATCTGGAACCAGGATCTACAAAGTGTCTCTTTAGTATGATGATCGTATCCTTCCTCTGACAGTGCTCTCTTGTAAGCTCTCCAGTCATCAGTCACAATGCTTGATCCTCTCTTAACATGGCGCTTTATGATGGGCAGAAGCTGGTCCGTGGAACGCTTCCTGACAATCTTGAGAATGGGTCTCCTGGTGGTATGTGATACTTCCAAGATGCCAAAAACCCCTTTTTTATTCCGTCTCCATGCTGGTCCCATCCTCCCACAGTTGTACTGTCAAACATTGTTAGGGATATAGTACATCAAATATAGTAATAATAATACAAGCACTTTGAAATTCAATTTACATGGGAGTTCAAAAGACATTGAGTCTAACTTCATAGTACACAGATGGATTATTAATTTTGCTGGTCAAGGAATAAATCATAAGGTCTATTATTTGTTTACTCATTTCAGTCTAACAGCAATAACCAACAAAAAACAGCACAAGTACAAACAACTATCAATTTCAAATGGGATGATTTACTTTGTCATTTGAAAACTGGTTCAATCAAATAAAGTTCCATATATTGAGCAAATGTATCTTACCTTCCTTTTGTGTGAGAACTTACTTTCATCCAGCATAACAAAGCAGTGTTGGCCGCCAACTTTCATTTTACCTTGACTGCGCAATTTGTGAATAGCGCGTCTGCAGACCTGCATATAGGAAAACACAAAGCACAACAATTACTAACTGCTAAATACTAACTGGAAAGTCATGGTAGGTTTCTGACATAAGAAAATATAAAGAATAATGTATTCTAACTCTGGGCCAGTTACCATGGTAACACATTGTCTCTGTCTCCTCCCTCTTACAGAGCTGACATAGGCTACTGTTTTTTTTAATCCATTGATTCAGTCCATAGCAAACTGCATATTGAAGCATAGTAATAAGTGGTGGTATCCTGGTTGGATATTAGTTTACTCTCTGTTCAAGTTACCACTTTTATGTCCTGTCACTTTTAGAATAAAACACCTGCATGTACTCTTTACCTTTAAGTGATATCTTAACACTGTGCAGACAAGATAGCTTTGTTTACTCATTGGTCCGATTTCAACTGAGTTCCATCAGCAACAGACAAAACAAACCCACCTGTAATGAATTCCAGGTGGTTCTGGAGGGATCTGCGGGACTTGTAGAACATGGATCCTTGGCTTTTCTTATGTCAGGAACCTACGATGACTTTCCAGTTAGTATTTAGCAGTTAGTAATTGTTACTAACTGAACACCAACAATGAAACATCATGATTAGGTATACTGCATTATAGATGCATCAAAATGAACCTCACTTTACTTAAAGCATACATTGATAACTTATATATACTTATGGCATCCTATGAGTCCTTATAACAGTTGATTGTTGAGGTGTGTATATAGAGGGGTGTAAGTAGTTATAATGTATTATAAGCCCCATCAGTTAGCCTGTAGTTTATAACCAGTCAAGAGCAAGGCCCTTGGATTTATAAGTCATTATAAGCTAGATTTATAACTGTGGATATAGTGCACCATAAAGCGTTATGTGTGTCTATGAGTGTAGTTGTAATGCGTTATGATTGATTATGATGGGCATTATAATTTACTATGACTGCTCTAATAATGCACTATAGATGTAGTCTTCATAGAAAGTGTTACCAAAAATTCTTATTTCATTAATGATGGAATATTCATAGTGTACATTGAATATCCCATATTCATAGTGTACTTTTCAGTACACAGACATTTATGTTTGTAAGGTACACAAGATGTCATGTTTTGCCAT
>NW_019440429.1:0-484 GCF_002814215.2 Seriola lalandi dorsalis
AATACATCATACCATATTAATGCATAAAATGTCCTATAATTGTCATAGTATGTGAAGGTATGAGACGAAATAATATAATTAGGCATAAAAATGCCAAAAAAATCTTGGTATAGTATAGTAGAAAAATGCCAAAAATGTCATAGTATAGTATGGCATAAAATGTCAAAAATACATCATACCATATAAAGGCATAAAATGTCATAAAAACGTCATAGTATGTCGAGGCATGAGACGAAATAATATAATTATGCATAAAAATGCCAAAAAACGTCAATGTATAGTATAGCAGAAAAATGACGAAAAATGTCATAGTATAGTATGGCATAAAACGTCAAGAATACATCATACCATATTAAGGCATAAAATGTCATAAAAACGTCATAGTATGGCAAGGCATGAGATGAAATTATATAATTAAGCATAAAAATGCCAAAAAAATTTTAGTATAATATAGCAGAAAAATGACAAAAATGTCATAGTATAG
>NW_019440430.1:0-467 GCF_002814215.2 Seriola lalandi dorsalis
GCAGAAAATGGCACTATCAAAAAAACAACAGCAGGGGTGGTGGAGGTGGGGGAAGGCTCTGTCATGTCGAGGGATTTCTCCCACACTCTCCCCAAAATGGGAGTGAGCTTGAAAAAAAAGAAAAAAGAAAAAGGGCTGGCCTTCCTTTCATTTACTGCAAGCTTAGAATGACTCCAATTTGAGTCTGTTGAGAGACAGGATACAGTCCAAACCTTTGGCTACACACTCCTGCTGCTGCTGCTGCTGCTGCTATCTGACCTGCAGCCGCTCAACGAGGATCCAACCACTGGAAGAGGACGCGTGGTTTGATGCTGCAGGACATGGAACCAAATTAACAAACTAACACTAACTGAATGAAGAACCTCTCCTTCTTATTTGCACTTTCTGTCTGAAATTTTCTTCACACCCAGGAGAGCTGCAACAGACCTCATCACGTTGGAGACCTAAGTCAGCAACATTGTGAGTTA
>NW_019440431.1:0-486 GCF_002814215.2 Seriola lalandi dorsalis
ACCTCATAGTATGGTAAGACATAATACGACATAGTATAGTAAGGCATAAAAATGCCAAAAATCGTCATAGTATAGTATGGCATAAAATGTCAAAAAAACGTCATAGTATATTATGGCATAAAAGGACACAAAAACGTCATAGTATGGCAAGGAATACAAAGACATAGTATATTAAGGCATAAAAAAGTCAAAAAATTTCATAGTTTAGTATGGCACAAAAAAGGAAAAAAAAACATCATAGTATAGTATGGCACAAAATGTCAAAAAAACATCATATTATATTATGGCATAAAAGGTCTTAAAAACCTCATAGTATGGTAAGACATAATACGACATAGTATAGTAAGGCATAAAAATGCCAAAAATCGTCATAGTATTGTATGGCATAACATGTCAAAAAAACATCATAGTATATTATGGCATAAAAGGTCTTGAAAACCTCATATTATGGCAAGGAATACAAAGACATAGTATATTAAGGCATAA
>NW_019440432.1:0-582 GCF_002814215.2 Seriola lalandi dorsalis
AGTATAGTAAGGTATCAAATGAAATCGTATTTTAAAGCATAAAAGGTCATAAAAACATCATAGTATAGTAAGGTATCAAATGAAATCGTATTTTAAAGCATAAAAGGTCATAAAAACATCATAGTATAGTAAGGCATAAAAATGCCAAAAAACGCCATAGTATAGTATGTCATAAATATGTCAAAAAAACATCACAGTATATTAAATCACAAAAGATCATAAACATGTCATAGTATGGTAAGGAACAATACGACATAGTATAGTAAGGCATAAAATACCAAAAAACGTCATAGTATAGTATGGCATACAAATCTCAAAAAACGTCATAGTATAGTATGGCATACAAATCTCAAAAAAGGTCATAGTATAGTATGGCATAAATTGTCAAAAAAACATCATAGTATATTAAGGCTTAAAAGATCATAAACACGTCATATTATCGTAAGGATTAATACGACATAGTGTATTAAGGCATAAAATACCAAAAAACGTCATAGTATAGTATGGCATACAAATCTCAAAAAAAGTCATAGTATAGTATGGCATAAATTGTCAAAAAAACATTAAAGTATATTAAGGCAT
>NW_019440433.1:0-448 GCF_002814215.2 Seriola lalandi dorsalis
TTTATGCCTTACTAAACTATAACATTTTTATGACATTTTATGCCTTACTATACTGTGACATTTTTATGAAATTTTATGCCTTACTATACTGTGACATTTTTATGACATTTTATGCCTTAGTATACTATGACATTTTATGCCTCACTATACTGTGACATTTTTATGTAATTTTATGACTTACTATACTGTGACATTTTTATGACATTTTATGCCTTAGTATACTATGACATTTTATGCCTCACTATACTGTGACATTTTTATGTAATTTTATGACTTACTAAACTATAACATTTTTATGACATTTTATGCCTTACTATACTATGACGTTTTTGTGAAATTTTATGACTTACTATACTATGACATTTTATGCCTTACTATACTATGACATTTTTATGAAATTTTATGACTTACTAAACTATAACATTTTTATGACATTTTATGCCTTACT
>NW_019440434.1:0-442 GCF_002814215.2 Seriola lalandi dorsalis
TGTCTTTATGATGAGTTCAGCCAGAGAGGGCGGAGCCTGCAGGATGCACCTGTGACCTACCTGTGTGACGTCTGCATGCTGTGTTTGCAGGAGGTGAACTTCGGCATGTTGGACTGCAGTGACGGCAGCATCCTGAACAGTCTGGAAACTCTGCTGTCTCGCATCATGATACCGGCCCTCAGGTCACAGCAGGTACGTCCATTCACCTGAACCACACCTGAAAGGAGAAAGAACGAGCTTAAAAAGAGGCTTTTATTTGCCCCAAAAATGAAGAGAGTCATTTATTTATTAAGAAAGCTTCTGAGTCCATAAAAGATTTCAACTAAACTTCACACAAACTTTTACACACACGTCAGTCAGCTGCAGGTGTGGCCGTCACAAACCCAAAGTAAGATGCTTCTGAATTAAGGCAGCAGGTGAGCTGGTTGTGTTTGGATTCAGA
>NW_019440435.1:0-478 GCF_002814215.2 Seriola lalandi dorsalis
GCATGCGGGTCATTTTTGACCCACTTATGGAAGCTTGGGGTAGTAATACAAAAACTACAATTTCTTAAAATGTATAAAAGGTAAGTTAAAAATGTAAATGGCATTATATCAAAAACATGTTTTTTGAGGAATACCTGGAATATGAAATAATAACAATTTTTCATTACGAAGATATTTCAAGAAAACAACCTCACCGGGTCATTTTTGACCCACTTATGCATCTAAGGGTTAAAAACGACGTAATCGGATACTATATGTCTCCGGTCTTAAAGGGCTAAAGAGTGGTTCAATTCAGCTTTTTACTCTTTAAAGAAAGGATCAGAATCAGTAAAACAACCAGAGATTTCCCTCTTATTTATTCACTCATTCTTCTTAAACCTCATGTCTGCATTACCCACAATGCAACATGAGCCTGCAGCAGATATGAGGCGGGGGAGAGCTACAGAGGTCTGGATTTTTTTTTTTTTTTTTTACTTCA
>NW_019440436.1:0-457 GCF_002814215.2 Seriola lalandi dorsalis
AAAAAGTCATATAAAACTACATAGTATAGCAAGGCATAAAAATTCATATTATTGTAAGGCATAAAAACGACATAGTATAGTAAGGCATAAAAAGTCATAAATATGTCATAGTATAGTAAGGCATGAAAACGACATAGTATAGTAAGGCACAAAAAGTCATGGTATAGTAAGGCATAAAAACTCACAAAAACGACAGTATAGATAGGCATAAAAAGTCATAAAAACAACATACTATAGTCAGGCATAAAAAGTCATAAAAACGTCATAGTATAGTAAGGCATAAAAACGTCATACTATAGTAAGGCATAAAAAGTCATAAAAACAACATAGTATAGTAAGGCATAAAAACGTCATACTATAGTAAGGCATAAAACGTCATAAAAACAACATAGTATAGTAAGGCATAAAAACGTCATACTATAGTAAGGCATAAAAAGTCATAAAAACAAAATGGTAT
>NW_019440437.1:0-586 GCF_002814215.2 Seriola lalandi dorsalis
AGACACTGTGAAAGACAAGGTGCTTTTGTCAAAATCTGTGAAGAGACACAGCAAAGAAAAGTGTAAAACTTGGAGCTCAAAGTTCCCACAGTGTGTGACAGTCAGGTTACAAGTTGAACTTTGACCCTATTTTTACACCTGAGCTCAAAGTCTTACAGTTTTGTACTTTGAACCTGTTCATTTATATATATATATATAATCATATTTTACAGGTGTAGAAAGTTTAATTTACAATTAGATTTGGAATTATTTATGAATGTCACTTTACAAGTTCAAAGTCCTTTGACCCTAATTTGAGCCCATACAGGTGCGGGGGTGTAGTCATGTAGTCATGTGTGCTTCTGGCCTGAGGTGGGCTCTGACATCCCTATGAAAACACATAATTATACTAAATAAAATAAACTTTCCATTGCAGGGCAAACCAGGACATTTAAGGCAGCTACAGTAATGAGTAACATTTTTAATTAAAACTCATTTCATGTACTATTATTGACTCAGTCAGATGGAAGTTCGGCAGGAAGCTCCCATCAGTTTCAAAGGAGGCGGCTGCACACAGCTCCAACTGCAGATACTGTTAACATGAATC
>NW_019440438.1:0-482 GCF_002814215.2 Seriola lalandi dorsalis
TAATGTAGAAAGCACAGGGCACACTAGAGAAGACAAATGCTCAGTACAGAAAACAAACACTAAACAGCACTGAACTACATTTTTCTGCTTTTAAACCCTGAATCTTAAGCTACAAAAAGCAAATCTCTAACAATACCTTCATAAATCTACATTTCACAAGGCCTTTGTTGGTCACTGCGCTGTTTTAATTCAATCGGTCAGTGTAATCCTCATTCAGGATCTGAGTGTCTTGACCTGGTCATGGTTAAATGGCCAGATAATCCAGCAACTGCTAGTGAGGAGAATTGAACTCCAGAGTAGTCTTTTCTTGCACTCAGTCCTTTTTACAGTGAGGCTCCTGGAGGTTATCGAGTAGTTGACTGTCGTGATGACAGAAAAATTAATCAGTTTAATCATTTATGCCTACCAAGGTGGTTGATTTCGGTTTTATTTGTCTCTTAGCAGGATATCCCAACTACATGAGGGGTTTTAGTGAAATTTGG
>NW_019440439.1:0-458 GCF_002814215.2 Seriola lalandi dorsalis
AAAAGTCATAGTATAGTAAGGCAAAAAAAGTCATAGTACAGTAAGGCGAAAAAGTAAAAAAAAAAAGTCATAGTATAGTAAGGCAAAAGAAGTAAGAAAAAAGTCATAGTATGGTTAGGCATAAAAAGTCAGAAAAAAGTCATAGTATAGTAAGGCATAAAAAGTGATGAAAAAGTCATAGTATAGTAAGGCAAAAAAAGTAGAAAAAAAAGTCACAATATAGTAAGGCAAAAAAAAGTCATAGTATAGTAAGGCAAAAAGTCAGAAAAAAGTCATAGTATAGTAAGGCATAAAAAGTGATGAAAAAGTCATAGTATAGTATGGCAAAAAAAGTCATAGTATAGTAAGGCAACAAAAGTCATAAAAAAGAGATAGTATAGTAATGCGTAAAAAGTCATAAAAAAGTCATAGTATAGTAACGCTTTAAAATGTTTAAAAAAAAGTGATAGTATTGTAAG
>NW_019440440.1:0-424 GCF_002814215.2 Seriola lalandi dorsalis
CTTCCTGCCACCAGATCTGTCTGAGACACGCCAGCGTTCCCCAGCACTCAGCCTGTTCCAGCGTCATGCCTACCTTGTCCGGGGTTCCCCCCGAATACCATGACTTTCGAGAGGTGTTCAGCAAGGCCAAGGCCACATCCCTGCCTCCTCATCGCCCATATGACTGCGCCATTGACCTACAGCCCGGCACCACTCCACCCAAGGGCCGTCTCTACTCTTTGTCCTACATCAATGACTCTCTGGCAGCAGGAATCATCCGACCCTCTTCTTCTCCTGCGGGGGCAGGGTTCTTCTTTGTCGAAAAGAAAGACAAGACACTGAGGCCATGCATCGATTATCGGGGCCTCAACGACATCACCATCAAGAATCGCTATCCACTCCCTCTCATCTCCTCAGCGTTTGAGCTTCTCCAGGGGGCCACCAT
>NW_019440441.1:0-465 GCF_002814215.2 Seriola lalandi dorsalis
TGACATTTTGTGCCATACTATACTATGACGTTTTTGAACATTTTTATGCCATACTATATATGACTTTTCTTGGCATTTTTATACCTTTTTCTACACTATGTCGTTGTATTCCTTGCCATACTATGACATTTTTATGACCTTTTATGCCATAATATACCATGATGTTTTTTTGACGTTTTATGCCATACTATAGTATGACTTTTCTTGGCATTTTTATGCCTTACTATACTATGTCGTCTTATGTCCTAGCATACTATGAGGTTTTTAAGACCTTTTATACCATAATATACTATGATTTGTTTTTGACATTTTGTGCCATACTATACTATGACGTTTCTTGGCATTTTTATACCTTTCTACACTACGTCGTTGTATTCCTTGCCATACTATGATGTTTTTATGACCTTTTCTGCCATAATATACCATGATGTTTTTTTGACGTTTTATGCCATACTATACTATGAC
>NW_019440442.1:0-440 GCF_002814215.2 Seriola lalandi dorsalis
CTATACTATGACGTTTTTTGATATTTGTATGAAACACTGTACTATGACGTTTTTTGACGTTTTTAAGCCATACTATACTATGATGTTTTTTGAAATTTTTATGTGTTAATATACAATGCCATACTATACTATGATAATTTTTGACATTTTAAGCCATACTATACTATGATGTTTTTTGACATTTTTATGCCAGATTATACTATGACGTTTTTTTGACATTTTAATGCCATACTATACTATGATGCTTTTTGACATTTTTATGAAACACTGTACTATGACGTTTTTTGACGTTTTATGCCATACTATACTATGACACTTTTATACGCTATTTGATTATTTTATTCCTTACACTTCACTATGACTTTCCTACTGCATTCACATGGTGGTACAGCGGTTAGCACTCTTGCCTCAAGTAAAGAAGATTGTTGGTTCGAATCACA
>NW_019440443.1:0-770 GCF_002814215.2 Seriola lalandi dorsalis
AGATAATGCTATCCTGAAATAGCATCTTAAATATAGAGACCAGATTTGAACTCTGACCCAGCACTGAAAGCTGCCTAAAATTGACCACATCAAATGTCTGGTTAATAACATGAGCTTTGTGATAGGATGAAAAGCCAACACTTGTTGGAAAGAGGAGAATATAAGCTTTACAATGAGGTATTACTCCAGTAAATCAGATAATGCTATCCTGATATAGCAGCTTAAATATAGAGACCATATTTGACCTCTCAACCAGCTCTGAAAGCTGCCTAAAATTGACCACATTAAATGTCTGGTTAATAACATGAGCTTTGTGATAGGATGGAAAGCCAACACTTGTTGGAAAGAAAAGAATCTAAGCTTTACAATGAGGTATTACTCCAGTAAATCAGATAATGCTATCCTGAAATAGGAGCTTAAATATAGAGACCAGATTTGACCTCTGACCCAGCTCTGAAAGCTGCCTAAAATTGACCACATTAAATGTCTGGTTAATAACATGAGCTTTGTGATAGGATGGAAAGGCAACACTTGTTGGAAAGAAAAGAATCTAAGCTTTACAATGAGGTATTACTCCAGTAAATCAGATAATGCTATCCTGAAATAGCATCTTAAATATAGAGACCAGATTTGAACTCTGACCCAGCACTGAAAGCTGCCTAAAATTGACCACATCAAATGTCTGGTTAATAACATGAGCTTTGTGATAGGATGAAAAGCCAACACTTGTTGGAAAGAGGAGAATATAAGCTTTACAATGAGGTATTACT
>NW_019440444.1:0-478 GCF_002814215.2 Seriola lalandi dorsalis
AAGTCATAGTATAGTAAGACATAAAAAGTCATAAAAACGACATAGTATAGTAAGGCATAAAAAGTCATAAAAAAGACATAGTATCGTAAGGCATAAAAAATCATAGAAATGTCACTGTATAATAAGGCATAAAAAACTAATAAAAAATACATAGTATAGTAAGGTATAAAATGTCAGAAAAGTCATAGTACAGTAAGACAAAAAGTAAAAAAAAACAACATAGTATAGTAAGGCCTAGAAAGTCATAAAAACGTTATTGTATAGTGAGGCCTAGAAAGTCATAAAAACGACATAGTATAGTAAGGCATAAAAATTCATAAAAACGACATAGTATAGTAAGGCATAAAATTATCTTGCTATAGTAAGGCATAAAAAGTCATAAAAACGACATAGTATAGTAAGGCATAAAAATATCTTGCTATAGTAAGGCATAAAAAGTCATAAAAACGTTATTGTATAGTGAGGCCTAGAAAGTCAT
>NW_019440445.1:0-442 GCF_002814215.2 Seriola lalandi dorsalis
GGCGGTGCAGTGCAGCGATGTCTGGGCCGAGCTGCTGCCACTCTTCCTCTCTCACCTCTGAAGTTGAAGCAAAAGTCACATTTAATGATCCACAGGATCAGCTGCAGGTTTTTCTTATGCTCATTCTTACTGACTGACGTCTGCAGTAAAACCCAACAGAGACGCCAGCTGAGTGTTTGCTGTTATTAAAGCACACTCACTGTTACTGTCGTGGATCATATGAAAGAAAAGACATTCATTAATGTAGTGTGTGATTGATGTTATCTGAGTTATAATGTGTCCTGACAGTTTTGCTCTCTTACTGTGGTAAAAGTAAAACGAGGAAGTTCAGAATTCAAATCAATAAAAATCACTTCTGTTAAACGGCCTGTAGGGGGAGCTCTTGTCCTGGTCTGTGCCTCAGTCACTGATTCACTGAGTTGAGTGAGAGACAGTTGCTGTT
>NW_019440446.1:0-556 GCF_002814215.2 Seriola lalandi dorsalis
GGTGTTGTGATGTTGTGATGTTGTGATGTTGTGGTGTTGTGTAGTTGTGGTGTTGTGGTGTTGTGGTGTTGTGTAGTTGTGGTGTTGTGGTGTTGTGTAGTTGTGATGTTGTGATGTTGTGTAGTTGTGGTGTTGTGGTGTTGTGGTGTTGTGTAGTTGTGGTGTTGTGGTGTTGTGGTGTTGTGGTGTTGTGGTGTTGTGATGTTGTGATGTTGTGGTGTTGTGTAGTTGTGGTGTTGTGATGTTGTGATGTTGTGTAGTTGTGGTGTTGTGGTGTTGTGGTGTTGTGTAGTTGTGGTGTTGTGGTGTTGTGGTGTTGTGTAGTTGTGGTGTTGTGATGTTGTGATGTTGTGTAGTTGTGGTGTTGTGTAGTTGTGGTGTTGTGGTGTTGTGGTGTTGTGTAGTTGTGATGTTGTGGTGTTGTGGTGTTGTGGTGTTGTGATGTTGTGTAGTTGTGGTGTTGTGGTGTTGTGATGTTGTGTAGTTGTGGTGTTGTGGTGTTGTGTAGTTGTGATGTTGTGATGTTGTGTAGTTGAGATGTTGTGTAGTTGTGGTG
>NW_019440447.1:0-518 GCF_002814215.2 Seriola lalandi dorsalis
CATATTGTGGCATGGGCACAATTTAAAGGTTTTCAAAAATCTACAAGTGAGGTGTCTAAGGACTTGGCTCTACCTGCTAAATGACATATGTCAACCCCACTCCTATATGTCACTCCCTTCCTCAGTAATGCCATTTTTAATCTCTGTGGAACTTCCAAATTCTTGTCTAATAGATGAAAACCTGGAAGTAATTATCAGAATTTGGAAGTACTTCTAAGGCTCATATTTCAAAGACAGAGCTGGTCAAAATGCTTATTCCAAATCCATGTATAAAATTACAGATTGCTGCATCAACGACACGTGGTTACATCAATCTAGGTATATGTAATGTTGAGATATTGACCCTCAAAATACAACCAGATTCTCATCTATGGCTTCCAATTTCTCATCTAATGGATGAGAATCTGGAAATAAAGATCAAAATCCGGAAGTAACTCAAAAGCTAATTTTTCTAAGACATAGCTGGGTAGAAAGCTGATTCCAATTCCACCTGCAATCTTAGAGATTGCTGCACATAA
>NW_019440448.1:0-457 GCF_002814215.2 Seriola lalandi dorsalis
GAGCAGTTAGAGGTAAAGAGGATGATTATATTGATCATGTTTCTTAAAGGGAAAAGTCAGAGACTTGAACCTGTTAAACTTTACCTGTCCTCCTGCTCTCCTTGTTCCAAACACTTGTTTGCTTTTCTTTTACTTTCACTTCTGTTAATAATCTAGTAATAACAACCACTATGATAATAATAATGATGATCTGTTCTGTGTCACTAAGTGTGCTGGTGTTTCAAAATAAAAGCTTCTGATAAAACATTTCACAGCTGTTTATTTGTGTTTTGATGAAAGCCTGTACAACAGAGCCCTGCATGAAATACTACTTTTATACTGAAGAACTGTAAAGACGGTGAACCTGGTTCACATGAACACTATGTGTCAGTATTAACAGTAAATCACAGAACATGAATTTAAAAACTCCTGCTCTGTTTTCTGAATCAACCAGATAATTATCTGCACTGTAACAAAT
>NW_019440449.1:0-648 GCF_002814215.2 Seriola lalandi dorsalis
AAAAACAACATAGTATAATAAGGCATAAAAAGTAAAAAAAAAACTACATAGTATAGTAAGACATAAAAAGTCATAGTATAGCAAGGCATAAAAAGTCATAGTATAGTAAAGAATAAAGTCATAAAAACAATATAGTAAAGTAAGGTATAAAAAGTAATAAAAAGTCATAGTATATTAAAGGGGACATATTATGCTCCTTTTCAACAAGTTTGAATAAGTCTCAGAGGTCCCCAAAGCATGTCTTTGAAGCTTTTTGCTAAAAAAACCACTCCGATCCTATATTTCAGCATGCCTGTAAACCCCTCTTTTTCAGCCCTGTTCAGAACAGGCTGTTTCTGTGTCTGTAGCTTTAAATGCAAATGAGCTGTGCCTGACCACGCCCCTCTCCGGAAGGGGATGCCATACAGGCTTCTGGAACCATGCTCTAATGTTTACGGTGACTGTGACAGGCAACCTGGCGTCGGTAGCGATTTGGTTCAACCACACGACTTTTATCCAGAATCTGACCCAGAGGGAGAGACTGCTGAAGAAGTTCAAACTCTACAACTGCAGCAGGACTTTTCTGAATGGTTGGTAACCAATTTTGTGTATTTTGACATTACATTTTCAGTTTGTAAATGTGTGCTGGCACACATTTACAAACATTTA
>NW_019440450.1:0-451 GCF_002814215.2 Seriola lalandi dorsalis
GTTGTGGACCTAGTGAGGGCAGACGATGCCATCCGTCTCCACCAGCTACCACAGAAAATACTTGCAGACAGGCAAGTGTTCAACAACATAAACCATGTGAGCATCACCACCATCAGACGCATCTTGGGAAAACACAACATCACCATGAAGCAGCTCTACAGGGTCCCATTTGAGAGGAACAGTGTCAGGGTAAGTGTAACTGTCCTTTACATTTACAATATTGGTGAAATCCAGTAGCAGCTGAATATGTACCATATCAGTACCACATGGATCCATTCGGAGAGCTACACAGGTCCCTGTGTGATGGGGTGGGGGTTCTGTATGTGTAGCACTGTAGTAATATGTTTGTTTATTGTTACAGAGAATCTTGGCCATGGATGAAGCTGCACGGCCTCATGAATTCATTTTCATTGATGAAGCTGGATTCGACCTGAGCAAAACAAGACGACGG
>NW_019440451.1:0-448 GCF_002814215.2 Seriola lalandi dorsalis
TCTCTGTCCAAGGATTTCATTTCTTCTTTGTGTCTTTTCTTGAATTCGTCCAGTTGTTCCTTCTCTTGTCTCCTGTTTTCGTTTGAAAGCTCTTTCATAAGGTTCTCCATCTCTTTTCTGTGTGTTTTCTGCATTGAACTTATTTTGCTCCTGTTTTCTTTCTTTCGGGTCAGAAGAAGCAGAATCAAGTCGGTCATCTCTTGTTTGTGTTCGTCCTGCAGTTCGTTCATGACTTGTTTCAGAGACTTTTCTTTGTGTTCTGAGAGATCCATTAAGTTTTTATATTCCTCCTGTTTCTCCTGCATGTGTTTCTCATGTTGTTGCTTCAGATCCATCAGAGCTGCAAAGTCCTCCTTTTTCTCTCTGAATTCTTTCAATTCTTCAGCTTGTTTTCTGGCCTCCTCCTCATACTTCTTCTTCATTTTCTCTATTTCTGTTTTATATTTTC
>NW_019440452.1:0-504 GCF_002814215.2 Seriola lalandi dorsalis
TCTTAACTTTAATGCCTTACTACACTATGACTTTTTTATGCCTTAGTATACTACAAAGTTTTTCTGGCGAAAGTACGTCCGATGCGGGATTGGAACCGGGGCCAACTGCAATGAGGACTGTAGCCTCTACACATGGGGCGCCTGCTTAGACCACTATGCCACACGACGTGACTTTTTATGTCTTACTATACTGTGATGTTGTTATACCTTTTCAAGCCTTACTATACTATGACGTGTTTTAATCATTTTATGCCTTACTATACTATGAGATTTTTATCAATTTTAATGCCTTACTACACTATGACTTTTTTATGCCTTAGTATACTACAAAGTTTTTATGACTTTTTATGCCTTACTATACTATGACGTTTTTATGACTTTTTATAGCTTACTATACTATGAAGTTTTTTTCACTTTTTATGCTTTACTATACTTTATGAAGTTTTTTTCACTTTTTATGCTTTACTATACTTTAATGTTTTTTTCATTTTTTATGCCTTACTA
>NW_019440453.1:0-544 GCF_002814215.2 Seriola lalandi dorsalis
TTTTGAAATTTTATGGCTAATTATATTATTTGGGATCATGCCTGACCATACTATGACGTTTTTAGGACATTTTATGCCTTATTATACTGTGATGTATTTTTGACATTTTATGCCATACTATACTATGATGGTTTTTGTCATTTTTCTGCCATACTACACTAAGTTCTAATTTGGCATTTTTATGCCTAATTATATTACTTTGTTTCATTCCTTGACATACTATGATGATTTTATGACCTTTTATGTCTTAATATACTATGATGTATATTTGAGATTTTATGCCATAGTATACTATGACGTTTTTTGTCATTTTTCTGCCACACTAGACTAAGATCTTATTTGGCATTTTTATGGCTAATTATATAATTTCGGATCATGCCTGACCATACTATGACGTTTTTATGACCTTTTATGCGTTATTATACTATGATGTATTTTTGACATTTCATGCCATACTATACTATGACATTTTTTTTCATTTTTTTGCTATAATACACTAAGATCTAATTTGGCATTTTTATGCCTAATTATATTACTTTCTCTC
>NW_019440454.1:0-442 GCF_002814215.2 Seriola lalandi dorsalis
CTGACTTTATAGTCTTCAAAAGACTCCTCATCTCTCTGTTTAACTCTCCCTATTTCTGTATAGTTTGCTCTTCGTCTAAACCTGAGAGTGGCTCTGTCCTCTAGTGCTCGTATCCTGACTAGAAGCTCAGCAGAATCGTGAGCTAAGACAGCTGGTGGAACTGCTCCGTCTAACGGACTCCAGTTCCCGCACACGTGGTGCCAGTCAGCTTTTAAAGCTGCCATCCACACTTGCTGTACTTCCTGTCCATTAAGATGATATGATCTCCTCAAGCCTTCCATTTCCTGGATAAACTGAGTTATATCCTCCTTGTGTGAAATGATTCCTTCTACTGCTTTCTTAACATCCTCTATGGTCCATGTTCTATAAACCAAAATGGTGGGTTGTTCCCCATTATTATTGGGGTTTGCTACTTGGATCTTGGGATAAGCTTCAGCACTAC
>NW_019440455.1:0-796 GCF_002814215.2 Seriola lalandi dorsalis
AGTATAGTAAGGCATAAAAAGTCATAAAAACGTCATAGTATAGTAAGGCATAAAAAGTCATAGTATAGTAAGGCATAAAAAGTCATAAAAACTTAATTGTATAGTAAGGCATAAAAAGTCATAATATAGTAAGGCATAAAAAGTCATAGTATAGTAAGGCATGAAAAGTCTTAAAAATGTCATAGTATAGTAAGGCATGAAAAGTCATAGTATAGTAAGGCATAAAAAGTCATAAAAACTTCATAGTATAGTAAGGCATAAAAAGTCATAGTATAGTAAGGCATAAAAAGTCATAAAAACTTAATTGTATAGTAATGCATAAAAAGTCATAAAAACGACATAGTATAGTAAGGCATAAAAACGCCATAGTATAGTAAGGCATAAAAAGTCATAAAAATGACATAGTATAGTAAGGCATAAAAAGTTATATTATAGTAAGGCATAAAAAGTCATAGTATAGTAAGGCATAAAAAGTCATAAAAACGCAATAGTATAGTAAGGCATAAAAAGTCATAAAAAGTCATAGTATAGTAAGGCATAAAAAGTCATAAGAATGTTATAGTATAGTAAGGCATAAAAAGTCATAAAAACGACATAGTATAGTAAGGCATAAAAATTGATAAAAAAGACATAGTATAGTAAGGCATAAAAAGTCATAAAAACGACATAGTAAAGTAAGGCATAAAAAGTCATAAAAACGACATAGTAAAGTAAGGCATAAAAAGTCATAAAAACGACATAGTATAGTAAGGCATAAAAACGACATAGTATAGTAAGGCATAAAAAGGTCATAATA
>NW_019440456.1:0-447 GCF_002814215.2 Seriola lalandi dorsalis
GGCAAACTGAATTTAATATTAACCTAACGCTACAAATAATGATGATAATAAGTAAATACATTAATGGGAAAACCAGCCAAGTATCGTCTTGACATTGGCTAAGGCGAAAGCTATCAGCCATCGCTCTGATGAACGTTGATTGAGACACCAGGTTTCTGTAATGAGCGTCCCTGGCTAACCTGATTGATTGTGCACGTGTAAGTGTCACAACACACAATTAAGAATAAAAGTTAAAAGGTTCTGGAACTTGGACCGGTTAGGAACCACTTTGAGTTAAAATAACCAAACACAGGTTTCTGGTAAAAAAGGGCAAACATTATTTATTTACACGAATCACAAGGATGCATCTCTGGTGGACTTTAAGATAGTGGTAGCACAATCTTCAATCGGGGGGGGAGAGGGACCCACTCTTCCACAGCCTCACACCATTGCAAGCCTCCTGATATC
>NW_019440457.1:0-383 GCF_002814215.2 Seriola lalandi dorsalis
ATGACTTACTATACTCTGTTGTCAATGCTTTAGCATAGTATTATGTTTTTATGACTTTTTATGACTTACTATACTATGACGTTTTTTGGCGTTTTTATGACTTATTATACTATGTTGTTTGATTCCTTGCCATACTATGACGTTGTTATGACCTTTTATGCCATAATATACTACGTTGTTTTTCTGCCATTTTTTGCCATCCTATACTATGACGTTTTTTGGCATTTTCATGCCATACTATTCTATGACGTTTTTTGGCATTTTTATGACTTACTATACTATGATGTTTTTTGGCATTATCATGACTTACTATACTCTGTCGTCAATGCCTCAGCATAGTATTATGTTTTTATGACATTTTATGCCATATTATACTATGACGT
>NW_019440458.1:0-466 GCF_002814215.2 Seriola lalandi dorsalis
GTAAGGCATAAAAATGTCAAAAATCGTCATAGTATAGTATGGCATAAAATTCTCAAAAACGTCATAGTATAGTATGGCATAAAATTCCCAAAAAACATCATAGTATAGTATGGTATAAAAATGTCAAAAAACATCATAGTATAGTAAGGCATGAAATTTAAAAAAAAATGTCATAGTATAGTAAGGCATAAAAATGTCAAAAAAACATCATAGTATAGTAAAGCATAAAAATTTCAAAAATCATCATAGTATAGTATGGCATAAAAATGTCAAAAAACATCATAGTATAGTAAGGCATGAAAATGTCAAAAAACATCATAGTATAGTATGACATAAAATTGTCATAGTATAGTAATTCATAAAAACATCAAAAATCGTCATAAAATTGTATGGCATAAAATTGTATGGCATAAAATTCTCAAAAAACATCATAGTATAGTATGGCATAAAATTGTCATAGTATAGT
>NW_019440459.1:0-435 GCF_002814215.2 Seriola lalandi dorsalis
ATTTTCAGCAGTCATGTTTGCACATTTGGTATCTGTTTCTGATGAGAACATACAGCATGTCCTGCAGTAAGCATGGAGTGTGTGAATGTGTGTGTTATTTCATGTTCTCGTTTTGCTGCCGTATGAACTGGGAAAATAAGACATTTCATTAAACTAGGCCAAAGTAGTCTGGAGTCAGTGGGTCAACATACACTGCCTGGCCAAAAAAAAAGTCGCCACCAAAAAAAAAAAGTTCACACACTCTAATATTTCGTTGGACCGCCTTTAGCTTTGATTACAGCACGCATTCGCTGTGGCATTGTTTCGATAAGCTTCTGCAATGTCACAAGATTTATTTCCATCCAGTGTTGCATTAATTTTTTACCAAGATCTTGCATTGATGATGGTAGAGTCTGACCGCTGCGCAAAGCCTTCTCCAGCACATCCCAAAGATTC
>NW_019440460.1:0-451 GCF_002814215.2 Seriola lalandi dorsalis
GGGCCCGTGGAGGAAGAAGGCGGCGCGTTGGATGATCGGCCCAGGCGTGGCTGCTCCTGTTCCCCCTGCATCTCTCCCTGCGTTGTATACATTGTTTTATTTTGTTTTATTTTTGATCGTGGTTGTTTGTGATACACTGTGATTGGTTATTCTATTGCTTGGCTGGACTAATTGCTGCTCTGGTTCTTAATTATTTATTAAAAGAAAACCTACAGAACACCCCCCGCAGTTTCATGACCTTGCTCTTCTTACTTTGTAGCGATCCTTTTTATCCGTCTTTGGTTTTTATTGAGAGGACCCTTACCTCTTTAAAACAAAGGGTGGCGTTGTCACTTTTATTCTAATTTATTACATTGTTGCATTTTAGTCTTTTTTTTTAGTTAAGTCATAAAGGGCCACATAATTTGGCGTTGTCGGCAGGATACAAAGTACAAAGAGCAACGGCATTTTT
>NW_019440461.1:0-318 GCF_002814215.2 Seriola lalandi dorsalis
GTGTGTGTGTGTGTGTGTGTGTGTGTGTGTGTGTGTGTGTGTATAGGGGTACGTGTGTAGGGGTACGTGTGTGTCTGTGGGGACACAAACAAAGGCAAGATGGCTGACTCAAAGTGGTCACTGTGACCACATGACCTGAACAAAAAAGACTACACAAGATGGCGGTAAACAAAGAAACTACTCAAGATGGCCACTGAGACCACCTGGTGTGTGTGGGAGGGAAGGTGTGAGTTTCTTTGTTAGCTTAGCTCATGTAATCTAAAGGTACCAGGTTTGTTTGGTGACACCCTTGGGGGTCACATGTCACACGCTGACCAA
>NW_019440462.1:0-444 GCF_002814215.2 Seriola lalandi dorsalis
CAGTGGAGTTTGGCAGTGGAGCGGCTGAGAAGCCAGTTCAGACAGGTCATCAAGAACCAGATCCACATTAAAATGTTTGTGTGTTTTTGTTCTGTTATTACAGCTACTATCAGCAGTTCACACACTGAAGCAACGATCCCCTGCACTGCCTCAAACACCTCCCTCACAGGCTTCAGTCTCACCTGGAGATTCAACCACAATCAGATCATCCTGAACCAGACCAGAGCTGACGTCCCCTCCTCAGTCTCAGAGGGGTGGAGGCAGCAGGTGAAGGGTGTGTCAGAGTCAGGCAGCCTCATGCTGCAGAACTTATCTCCACATCATGAGGGAACATACACCTGTGAACTGAGTGATGCTGAGGAGACACTGACGACCAACACCTTTCTCAGGATGGAGGAGAGTCAAGGAGAGACTTTAGGTGAGGAACTGTTATTATCTGTGTGA
>NW_019440463.1:0-621 GCF_002814215.2 Seriola lalandi dorsalis
ACGGTGACTCTGATAAAACAGGAAGTAGCAGAATCCATGTGATATGAAGCTGTGGTTTGAAAACCACTTCCCTCCTCTTTGAAGAGGAGTCAGATATCTGTGTTCAGGTTTTTGTACAGCCTCTTCTACACTTTGTATCACTGTGTTTCTAGAGCACAGTAGTAGAGAGCTGTGTCGTTCAGGGTTAGTCTGCTGATGGTCAGTTCAGTTGATTTGCCTGTTGTTTTGGATTGATATCGATTATCAGGAATATGTTGTTTACCACGCTCTGTTCCTTCTCCTTTCCAGAGTATAAACTGAGGTGCCTGAAGGTCAGAATCATGTCTGTACCAGTAAAGGTAAACATAGGTGTCTGTTGTCTGATATTGACATGAGAGTTTAACAGATTCTCCTTCTCTTCCACTGACTTCATCTCTTACAGGAGAGATTGTGTCTCCAGCTATTAGTCCTGGAAAAAGTAGAGAGAATGAAGCATTAGACTAACATTGTCCATGAGGCTGAGAGGAGAAGACAGTGGAAAATGTCTCTGTACAGTGTTACTCTGTGGACACAAGCAGCTCAACTGTAGCTCACATCATAACTAGATTGTACAGGACTTCATGACAAAGACAGATTATTGTG
>NW_019440464.1:0-548 GCF_002814215.2 Seriola lalandi dorsalis
CAATTCCACCTGCAATCTTAGAGATTGCTGCACATAACACAGGTGGCAGCATCAGTATAAGCACATGTCATGATGAGTTATCAAGTGAGAGAAAAACCTCCAAATCCCACCTGATGCTCTCATGCTCTAGCAGGCTCTTGGACCTCATACAGCATACTTCCAATTTTGGTCTCCCATAGAGATGAATGGGGTTTGGAAATTGGAAGATACTTCAAGGGGCTCAAAATCCACTGAGAGCTGTCAGAATGTCAAATAGAAGTTTTTCTGTGAGTATTTGAGCTAACCTGATGCTTTAGAATGCTGTTACATCTCATACAGGATATTGCCAATTTTGGTCTCCCATAGAGATGAATGGGGTTTGGAAATTGGAAGATGCTTCAATGGGCTCAAAATCCACTGAGAGCTCTCAGAATGTCAAATAGAAGTTTTTTTGTGAGTGTTTGAGCCGACCTGATACTCTAGAAGGCTGTTATACCTCATACAGCATACTTCCAATTTTGGTCTCACATAGAGATGAATGGGGTTTGGAAATTGGAAGATACTTCAAG
>NW_019440465.1:0-476 GCF_002814215.2 Seriola lalandi dorsalis
AAACGTCATAGTATAGTAAGGCATAAAATTGTCAAAAAAAGTTATAGTATAGAAAGGCATAAAACGTCATAGTATAGTAAGGCATAAAAATGTAAAAAAAAGATTTCATAGTATAGTAAGGCATAAAAATGTTTAAAAACGTCATAGTATAGTAAGGCATAAAACTTCATAGTATAGTAAGGCATAATAATGTTAAAAAAACGTCATAGTATAGTGAGGCATAAAAATGTTAATAAAACGTCGTAGTATAGTAAGGCATAAAACGTCATAGTATAGTAAGGCATAAAATTGGAAAAAAAAAAGTCATAGTATAGAAAGGCATAAAACGTCATAGTATAGTAAGGCATAAAACTTCATAGTATAGTAAGGCATAATAATGTTAAAAAAACGTCATAGTATAGTAAGGCATAAAAATGTTAAAAAACGTCATAGTATAGTAAGGCATAAAACTTCATAGTATAGTAAGGCATAAAAAT
>NW_019440466.1:0-553 GCF_002814215.2 Seriola lalandi dorsalis
TTACTGCCCGAGAAGGCAGACATGATAATCTTCCTGAACAAGAACTGTTTTTGATTTGTCACGACTGCGCCAGGGTTTGAGTTTGTTTTATTTTGTTTCATATACATCCACCTGGGCTGCAGCTCTTTGCTTTTTGGACTGCTGCCAACTTGTAGTGTTATTTCAGCAGAATTCAGTTTTACAGTTACAGTTAATAAGTTCTAATAGAATACCCTAGTTACAGTACAGCAACCAAATTAAACTGTCAAGTCAACTGACAATGTGAATAAATAAAAATGGCCTGTGTAAAGGCTTTTTCAAATGAGAAAATTCTCTTGTTTTTTTTTCTCTCCTGCACCTCAAAGAATCGGAATCGAGAATCGTTTAGAACAGGAATCGATATTGAGAATCGAAATCTGAATCGTTAAAATCCAAACGATGCCCAACCCTAAGTACGAGCGGACAGAGACACCAGAGCAAGTGGAAAGAACAAAGGTGGAAGACTGGTTCTGCTTGTGAACAATAGATGGTGCAACCCTGGTCACATCACAGTGAAGGAGAGGATCTGCTGTCG
>NW_019440467.1:0-470 GCF_002814215.2 Seriola lalandi dorsalis
TAAAAAGGTGAAAAAACGTCATAGTATAGTAAGGTATAAAAATATCAAAAAATGTCATAATATAGTAAGGTATAAAACGTCATAGTATAGTAAGGTTTAAATTGTAGTAAAGCATAAAAAGGTAAAAAAAACATCATAGTATAGTAAGTCATGAAAATGGCAT
Source organism: Seriola lalandi dorsalis (assembly GCF_002814215.2). Taxonomy (NCBI): domain Eukaryota; kingdom Metazoa; phylum Chordata; class Actinopteri; order Carangiformes; family Carangidae; genus Seriola; species Seriola lalandi. The sequence continues at coordinate 164 of NW_019440467.1, forward strand.
AAAACGTCATAGTATAGTAAGGTATAAAAATGGCATAAAAAGTCATAGTATAGTAAGGCATAAAAAACTAAAAAAACGTCATAGTATAGCAAGGCATAAAAATGGCATAAAACGTCATAGTATAGTCAGGTATAAAATGTCACAGTATAGTTATGCATGAAAAGGTGAAAAAATGTCATTGTATAGTAAGGCATAAAAAGGTCAAAAAACGTCATAGTATTATAAGTCATAAAAATGGCATAAAACATCATAGTATAGTAAGGCATAAAAGGGTCAAAAAACATCATAGTATAGTAAGGCATAAAAA
>NW_019440468.1:0-466 GCF_002814215.2 Seriola lalandi dorsalis
AATATTCTTGCATGAATACATGATATAGTGGAATGTGCTTTTGCCTTGACTAAATGCAGTCCTCTAAAATAAAATTTTTTTAGTACTTTGATTTTTTACAAACAAGTATTTAATTTGTTTTCTCTCCTGAGGAAAAATTAAGAGCGGAAGTTTCATCAAGTTCCATCATGGAGCACTTATCATGCAGACAAGTTATTTTTGTACTTGTATTTTTCATCAGTACAGTAATAAAATGTTGATTCAATATGATGGTAGCACAGTGATATAATTAAAGAAACACAGGGGAAACTATTTGTTTGAGATAAATAAACAAGGTCGTATAAAGAGTTAGTTGACACACATACAAGACAAGCCTCCAAATAACCAACAGAGTAATGAACTGTAATCCTGAACTCTAAGCAGAGACATTATAGGAGAATGTAGCATGAGAATTTCTACGACTGTAAAGGCTGCTGAGTGACACGGA
>NW_019440469.1:0-665 GCF_002814215.2 Seriola lalandi dorsalis
AAAAAAAAGTCATAGTATAGTAAGGCATAAAAATGTAAAAAAAAAAGTCATAGTATAGTAAGGCATAAAATTTTCAAAAAACAGTCATAGTATAGAAAGGCATAAAACGTCATAGCATAGTAAGGCATAAAATTTTCAAAAAAGAGTCATAGTATAGAAAGGCATAAAACGTCATAGTATAGTAAGGCATAAAAATGTCCAAAAAAAAGTCATAGTATAGTAATGCATAAAAATGTAAAAAAAAAAATTCATAGTATAGTAAGGCATAAAAATGTAAAAAAAAATTTATAGTATAGTAAGGCATAAAATTTTCAAAAAAAAGTCATAGTATAGTAAGGCATAAAATTTTCAAAAAAGAGTCATAGTATAGTAAGACATAAAATGTCATAGTATAGTAAGGCATAAAAATGTCCAAAAAAAAGTCATAGTATAGTAAGGCATAAAAATGTTAAAAAAACGTCATAGTATAGAAAGGCATAAATTTTCAAAAAAAGAGTCATAGTATAGAAAGGTATAAAAACTCATAGTATAGTAAGGCATAAAATTTTCAAAAAAAAGTCATAGTATAGTAAGGCATAAAAATGTAAAAAAAAAAGTCATAGTATAGTAAGGCATAAAATTTTCAAAAAAGAGTCATAGTATAGAAAGGCATAAAACGTCATAGT
>NW_019440470.1:0-472 GCF_002814215.2 Seriola lalandi dorsalis
TAGCCATGGTCTCCTGCTTGCACTGGACATCTTTCATCATGGCAGTCACTGAGGGAAGCTTGACACAGCCTGTTTGAAAGGAGACATTGTGACAAGGATGTATCCTCTTCTTCTGAAAAGGACAGAGTGAGAGAAAATCCTGCATCTTTTGAAAACCCTGTAGTACCTTTAAAGACCCGTGTGGCCCATCTGGCCTGCATCTCAGAGATGGGCATGATGGCTCCCAGTGGCTGCACTAGACCAATGATGGCCAGTGTTGGTCGGTCCAACTCAGGAGGAAACACATACTTGTACAGAGATGCTTTGTTCTCAGACACTGAGACCACGTGTGAGGCCAGGAACGGAAAGGAAAACCTGTAACCTGTGGCAAACACCTGCAGGACAGGCGACTCGTGTCAGTCACACACAGAGGATGTTACTGCTAGCAAAGGCACAGACGGACTGAGAGTTTGTGTGAGTGTGTGTACACTTT
>NW_019440471.1:0-520 GCF_002814215.2 Seriola lalandi dorsalis
TGGGACAGAAACTCATCAACATTGTTCATGAGTACGTAAAACCTGAAGTCTGCTGTGATTCTGGCTTTCACCAGCGACTTAAACACAGACAGCAGCTCCCCACCTGAAACACCTTCTACTTTGCTTTTCCTGCTTTTATAAATGGACAGTTTGGCCTGTCCCACTACAAAGTTCAACAGTTGCCATTTTTTTGCATTTTCTTTTTTGTAGCCAGCACCAAAAATAAAAGCAGTTTCACACAAACTCTCACCACAGTTTAAAAACACAGTTTTCAGAGGCTCAAACAGAACTTCAAGTCTTTTACATTTTAGGACACAGTGAAAAACAGTTTCTGTTTCCTGACAGAAAGGACATTTAAAAGACACTGTGGGATTGATCTTAGAGACCAAGCTGTTGACAGCCAGCGCTCCCTGCAGGATTCTCCACTGCAGATCACCTGACCTCTTATTTAAAGGCGGTTTATAAAACAGCCTCCACACAGGTTTACAGCGATCCTGCACCTTTAATTCCCTTCTCCACA
>NW_019440472.1:0-469 GCF_002814215.2 Seriola lalandi dorsalis
AGTAATAAATAGGAAACCAAAATCAAAAACTATCACGATAAAGCTTCTTGTATTCCTCATTGTGCATTTCAAGATCTGGAATAAAAAAATCCTTTCCTTGTCTGTCATAGTCCACGGTATTCATTTGTAAAAAGCAAATGTTTATCACTTTTATCATCAAAAAGCATGCTGCTGTATGTTGTGATTCATGTATTGAATGTGCATAAATATGGGAACGGGAAAGGAGAAGAACGTTAGTCTTTTGTCTTTACTGCAGGCATTTCCATGGTTTTTCAGTAGGAGGAAGTGCAATCAACACACCAGCAAAGACGTGTCCATTGAACACACATCATTATAACACTACGTGCTATGATGGAGCCTACTCTCCCCAAAATACCGCATGGTCCTATGGTATAATGGGATAATCTCTGTGCAGCACTGAGAGCATTTGCATGTTAGTACACCAGCAAAGACGTGTCTATTGAACACA
>NW_019440473.1:0-5700 GCF_002814215.2 Seriola lalandi dorsalis
GTGCAACCATGCCCACAGAAGCTGAGAACATCTGCTGCTAGGAGATACCACAGGTAGCATTCTCACTGGACAAACTAATCAGTAATTTGTTTTGATTACATTACATTTATAATAAACCATAGCATTTACCATTTTGTAAAGTTCTTCTATCAGCAGATAGTGTGCATATAATATATGAATTCAGAGGAGTCATTTCTTTAGTAACAATCAAGCATTTATTTACATCAGGTGAGGGACTTATAATCAGTGATAATAAAAAAAAACTGTAGGGGGGTTTCCGGCTCCGCCGCCAAGAGGATGACAGCCTAACTTTCGAGCTCCCCGATGGTTTTGTGAAATAACCTCCAAATAATTTGATATTATCAAACCTAGTGAATAATTAGATCAACAATGGAGTTGGGGGTTAGCACCAGAAGTAGGACCGCAACGAATATGGCAGAAACGTATAGTGAAATGAGTGAAAGCAGCCGAAGTAATTCTCCGAGCCCACGTGTACTTGATGAAGACGGCCCCGAGGTTAGCCTGCGTTGCATCCTTAACGAACTCCGTGAGTTCAGAAAGGACAACAAAACACAACTCTCTGGCATCACACAGGAATTAAAAAAAACAAACGCCAGACTGGACGAAGCAGAGGGGAGGATTGATGAGACTGAGACCGTGCTGCAAGCAACATCCACGCTAATAAAGCGGCTGAGCCAGCGCCAGGCTGACCTTGAAGCTAGGCTAATAGACCAGGAGGGCCGCGCACGGAGGGATAACTTGAGGATCTACGGGATACCGGAGGATAAAGAGGGCAGCGACATGATGAGCTTTTTGGATAAACTGCTGAAAAATGCCCTGGACTTCCCCCGCGAAGGAGAGCTCGGGATTGAGCGGGCACACCGGGCACTGGGACCGAAGCCCAACGGCCCGCAGAAGCCTCGATCTATCGTGGTGAAATTTGGGAGCTACCGGATGAAAGAAGAGGTGCTTCGGAGAGCCTGGCGTAAGAAAGAAGTGTTTTGCGACAATGCCCGCTTTTATGTCGACCATGACTTTCCTTCTGAAGTGCTGAAGAAACGCGGCGAATACGCCGAAGCAAAGAGAGTCTTGAAAGAGAAACAGATCAAGTTTCAGACACCCTATCCTGCAAAGATGCGAGTATTTTACAACGACGGCACCCGTCTATACCGGGATGCTGCGGAGGCAACGAGAGACATGGTTTCACGAGGATTTTCAGTGGCTGTGGTGAAATCGTCCAGTACTCCGGACCAAGAGGAAATCGGGTTACTATCTACATGGCAGCGGGCAGCGGGGAGACGGCGCGACCGACACGGAGATCAGCCCGATGCAGCGGACGGCTGCACACAACCAAAGAGAAACCCCCGCTCCCAATATAAAGAAAAGCTCCGGGAGTTTAGGAGAGAGGTGCCCGGGGCAGGAGGGACTGGAGCCACGCTGTAGATGCAGATAAGTGGTATTTCACACCCGGGCGGCTGCGCCCCACACTGAGCGTTCATTTAGGATAAGGTATATGACTTAATATATTCACGAGTCGTCCTGCAATATCATTTTGACTAATTAAGGGTCGGGACTTGTTAGTTGGCGAACAATCCAAGTTCTGCTTTATTATGTGGCCACAATTAAGGGCCCCACCGCGGCTGCGACGTGGGATCTTCCCTTACGAGGGCTTTGACTTTACAAAGTCCCACAAGGCTCCTTTGAGACGAGCCTCAACTACGGAGACAACTGTTCCATTTTTGTTCTGGTGGCGTGTTGATAAAGACTGTTTTAATTTGTTCCTACTATGTTTGTTTTTTGGGAGAGATGTTTATAGTGTACAAATCCAATGCCAGCAGAGATACTGGGAGAGAGTGGGTTTAACTGACGTAGTAAATTATGAATAAGCAAATCCTTAAGGTAGTCTCATTTAATGTGAATGGGATACTAAACCCGGCAAAGAGAAGTAAAATACTGTCAAAAATGAGAAAAGAAAGTGCTCAGGTTGTACTCTTGCAAGAGACACATCTCACTGCATCAGAACACGAGAAACTTAAAAGAATGGGATTTTCAAAGGTATATCATTCATCTTACAGATCAGGGCATAGAAGAGGTGTAGCAATTTTGATCTCACAAAAAGTATCATTTGAACACATCTCAGAGATATCAGACAAAGAAGGGAGGTATATTATGGTCACAGGGAAAATCGATGACAAGGTCATAACACTAGGTAGCATCTATACACCCCCTGGAAGTGACTTTGCTTTGTATAGAAAACTTTTTGATTTGATGATTGGGGCGACTGGCACTGTCATATTCGGTGGAGATTGGAATATCCGTCTCAATCCAAAATTAGACTCATCAAAAAATTCAACGGTCACATCATTACATAAGAAAATTAACATATTAATGTCAGAATTAGGTGTACTAGATCTATGGCGAGATTTTTACCCATCGAGCCGCGATTACACTTTTTACTCATGTCCTCATGATGTGTATTCGAGGATAGATTATTTTTTTGTGCTGAAAAGAGACCGCCATAAAATACAAAATTGTGACATCGGATGTATTGATTTATCTGACCATGCACCTCTCTCTTGCACGGTACATATTGGCGACAACATGGGAAGAACATTGTGGAGATTAAATACGAGTATCCTCAACAACCCAAAATTTAAGACCCAAATGAAAGATGAAATAAAAATGTTTCTAAAAGACAACGATACAGGAGAAATCGATTCAGCTATAGTATGGGATGCGTTAAAGGCAGTTGTCAGAGGAAGGATTATTTCATTCTGTGCTCATGAAAAAAAGGAAAAACAACTGAAACTAAAAAATCTCAATAAACAATTAAAGGACCTTGAGACACAACACAAAAGAGAACAGAAACTGACTTTGATGACAAAAATTAAAAAAATTAGAAACTAAATAAATATGCTCTACTCACAAGAAATTGAGAAAAAAATGATATTTACAAGACAGAAATACTATGAATCAGGTTCAAAATCAACTAGACTTCTGGCAAGGAAGCTACAAAAACAGCAAACAAACAGTACAATATATAAAATAAGAGACCCAGATTCCAAAATTGTTCAGTACAAACAAGATGAAATACAAAACGCATTTAGGAAATACTATAAGTTTCTATATACGCAACCACACTTAGAAGATGAACAGCAAATTGGTAGATTCCTCGACTCTCTCAATTTACCTGTCTTATCAGAAGACCAAAATCAAACGTTAACAGCTGCAGTAACTGAGAAAGAGTTAAATGATGCTATCTCCAGGCTTAAAGCGAACAAGTCACCTGGTCCAGATGGCTTCCCATCAGAGTGGTATAAAGTCTTTCGACCCGATCTGATGCCAAGCCTTCTGCGTGCCTTCAATACATCAATGACGAACGCTAAAATGCCTCCATCATGGAGTGAGGCAGTGATCTCTGTTATCCCAAAGGAGGGAAAAGATAAATTGGATTGTGGGTCATACAGACCGATATCGGTGCTGAATGTGGACTATAAATTATACACAGCTATCCTTGCCAGAAGATTAGAAAAAATTCTCCCTCAGCTGATACATAATGACCAGACTGGATTTATTTCACAAAGACAAACTCACGACAATATCAGACGATCACTACACATACTAGACCATATCCAACAGAACAAAATTGAAGCCTTCTTAATTAGCCTAGATGCTGAGAAGGCCTTTGACTCAGTGAGTTGGCCTTTCCTATACAGAGTCTTGGAAAAATTCGGAATGCATAAGGATTTTGTTAACATCATCCATATGCTGTACAGTAAACCGTCAGCTCGAATAAAAATAAACGGGTACCTTTCAGACGCCATTACGTTAGAACGTGGCACTAGACAGGGCTGCCCGGCCTCACCGCTCCTCTTTGCGCTCTATATTGAGCCCCTCGCACAATGGATAAGGCAGTCCGAAAACATCAAAGGTATCCGTATTAAGGATGAAGACCACAAACTAGCTTTGTATGCCGATGACGTGCTGATTTATTTAAGTGACCCCCCTAACTCATTTTTTGAATTAATGACCCTTTTAGAGACATTCGGTAGTTACTCCGGTTACAAGTTGAATATACAAAAAACGCAAATTTTGACCTTTAATCATACAGCCTCAAAACACCTCAGAGAGAAATTTCAACTTAAATGGGACCAGTGCAATTTGAAATACCTTGGGATATACTTACCAAAAGACATTCTAACACTAGGAGAAATAAACTATGGCCCTCTTTCAACAAAAATTAAAGATGATATACACAGATGGAATTCCATCTCTTTTCTCGGTCTTAGCCACAGAATAGACTCAGTAAGGATGAACATCCTTCCACGATACCTATATTTATTCCAAGCACTCCCTGTAGAAATGCCGTTACAACAGATATCCGAATTGAATAAGGTTATTTCCAGATTTATCTGGCAAGGGAAAAAACCCAGAGTGAAATTTAAAACCCTGCAACTCTCAAGGGAGGAAGGAGGAATGGCTCTTCCAAATTTTAAAGACTATTATTTTGCAGCTCAGGCTAAACCTTTAATCAATATATGTAATCCAACATTTCATGCCAGGTGGAAAGATATTGAACTCTCAATTCAGAACGATCCCCCAATTCATGCAATGTTGGCTTACAAAAATTTGAAAAAAATCATTAATTGTTTCCAGAATCCATGGATCAAAGCTCAAATGAGAACGTGGAGCGTGATGAAAGAAGAGTATAAACTAGACCATAAATTACAAATAATCCAATGGTGTGCTTATGATCCTGACTTAAAGCCCAACACAATGGACCATGCGTTCAAACTCTGGGTGTCAAAAGGAATAACAACGTTCTACTCTTTAACAAAAAAAGGACAATTAAAGGATTTTGAAAATTTAAGGAAAGAATACTGCCTTGAAAAATCTGATTTTTATAGGTATCTCCAAATACGTAACCATTTTGAACATAATATTAAAAACAAAACAGACTTGAGTGATCCCATATTGAAGATACTTATCGGTGCCTATCAAGAAGACTCAAGTAGAGGTATTATCTCCAGATTGTATAAAGGCCTTAGGACAAAAAAAGCCCACTCTACTGAATACATTAGAAAGAGATGGGAGGAGGAGGGTAATCTCTCAATTACAAGTGAAGATTGGCTCGAAACATGTAAATTTCAATGGAAGTGCACAAATTCTTACACATGGCGGAAGTTTGGGTGGAAATGCCTGATACGATTCTTCATTACACCAAAACAGAAAGGATATATTGGAGAGAGTAATACCGAGTGTTGGAGACGGTGTGGGCTTCAGGGAGCTAACCACTGGCACGTTTTCTGGGAATGCCCAGGGATACAACCCTTTTGGAAAGAGCTTCACAAGGTACTGAAAAATATATTCAATGCTGATATGACTTTTGAGTTTTCTACGCTATATCTAGGAAGGGCCGACTTCCTTGTGAGACGGTCAAATAAATACCTATTTGGTGTTTTGATAACTGCTGCTAAAAAAGCGCCCCCAAGCGATGGCTGCTCCCTGAGTCCCCCACAGTTCAGGAGTGGATAGACATAGTGAATGATATTTATATCATAGAAAAGATCACATTCTGTCTCCGTCTCCAGAAAAATGTATTTGTTAAACATTGGACAAAGTGGGTTGAATATGTGAAACCTTTACGCCCAGAGTTTGTGGAGGTATTAGATAAATGAACCCTGTTCTGTTGTCTCTCCT
>NW_019440474.1:0-475 GCF_002814215.2 Seriola lalandi dorsalis
ATGTCATAGTATAGCATGGCATAAAAGTGTAAAAAAATGTCATAGTATAGCATGGCATAAATGTGTGAAAAAAAGACATAGTATAGCGTGGCATAAAAATGTTAAAAAATGTCATAGTATAGCATGGCATAAAACCGTCAAAAAATGTCATAGTATAGCATGGCATAAAAATGATAAAAAATGTCATAGTATAGCATGGCATAAAAAGTCAAAAAAACGACATAGTATAGCATGGCATAAAAAGTCAAAAATATGTCATAGTATAGCATGGCATAAAAGTGTCAAAAAATGTCGTAGTATAGCGTGGCACGAAATTGTGGCAAAATGACATAGTATAGCATGGCATAAAAATGTTAAAAAATGTCATAGTATAGCATGGCATAAAAGTGTAAAAAACGACATATTATAGCATGGCATAAAAAGGCAAAAAAATGTCATAGTATAGCATGGCATAAAAGTGTAAAAAACGACATAT
>NW_019440475.1:0-780 GCF_002814215.2 Seriola lalandi dorsalis
CTAATATATGACGTTTTTATGACTTTTTATGCCTTACTATACTATGACATTTTTATGAATTTTTATGCTTTACTATTCTATGACTTTTTATGCCTTACTATACTATGACTTTTTACGCCTTACTATACTATGACGTTTTTATGACTTTTTATGCCTTACTATACTATGACGTTTTTATGACTTTTTATGCCTTACTATACTTTGACGTTTTTATGACTTTTTATGCCTTACTATACTATGACGTTTTTATGACTTTTTATGCCTTACTATACTATGAATTTTTATGCCTTACTATACTATGAATTTTTATGCCTTACTATACTATGTATTTTTTTTGTGAATTTCTATGTCTTACTATATTATGACTTTTTTGTGACTTTTTATGCCTTACTATATTATGACTTTTTATGACTTTTTATGCCTTACTATACTATGACTTTTTATACCTTACTATAACATGGCATTTTTATGACTTTTTATGCCTTACTCCTATGACTTTTTATGCCTTACTATACGATTACTTTTTATGCCTTACTATACTATGACGTTTTTATGACTTTTTATGCCTTACTATACTATGACGTTTTTATGACTTTTTATGCCTTACTATACTATGACGTTTTTATGACTTTTTATGCCTTACTATACTATGACGTTTTTATGACTTTTTATGCCTTACTATACTATGACGTTTTTATGACTTTTTGTGCCTCACTATACTATGACTTTTTATGCCTTACTATACTATGCCGTTTTTATGACTTTTTATGCCTTACTATA
>NW_019440476.1:0-420 GCF_002814215.2 Seriola lalandi dorsalis
ATAGTATAGTAAGGCATAAAACACCATTATATAATAAGGCATATAACGCCAAAAACAACATATAATAGTAGGTCAAATATATTTGAAAAAAAAACTCATAGTATAGTAAGGCATAAAAGGCCAAAAAATGACATAGTATAGTAAGGCAAAAAACGCCATAGTATAGTAAGGCAAATTTTTTTTTTTTTTTTAAACGTCATAGTATAATAAGGCATAAAAGGCCAAAAAACGACATACTATAGTAAGGCAAAAAAATGTCAAAAAACGACATAGTATAATAAGGCATAAAACGCCAAAAAACGACATAAAATAGTAGGTCAAAAATTTTTGAAAAAAAACTCATAGTATAGTAATGCATAAAACGCCATTATATAATAAGGCATATAACGCCAAAAACAACATAGAATAGTAGGTCAAAAA